>NC_092088.1:29588741-29888741 GCF_045679555.1 Salvelinus alpinus
TCAAGTCGAATTTTACTGGGTGACTTTTACTTTTAATTGAGTCATTTTCTATTAAATGTATCTTTACTTTTACTCAATTATGACAATTGGGTACTTTTTCCACCACTGTTGCCCTGTAATGGGATCATGCTTTTCTCGTTGTAGGGTTGCATGAGACTCTGGCCCTTCTCACCTCTCAGCTCCACCCTGATGCCAAACACAAAGAAGACCTGGTGTTCCTCAAGGATGTCTTCAGCGAGAAGAGCCTGGCGTATCTGATGAAGGTACAACCCTAAAGATGTGTCCCTCTTATGTAACCCACTGGGTTCAAAGTTGTGTTAATGCTGTGTAGCCTAGGCTCTGGGAGCTAACTTAAGTCTTCAGATCTTATAGGCAAGGCAGGCTGAATTTGATCTTCATACTATGTGTGTTGCAGAGAAGGCTGGTGGGAGGAGGTATAGGAGGACGGGCTCATTGTAATGTCTGGAATTTAATTAACGGAACAGAGTCAAACGTGGTTTCCATATGCTTGATGTGTTTGATACCATTTCAGCCATTACTATGAGCCTGTCCTCCTATAGCTCCTCCCACCAGCCTCTGATGTGTTGTACCACAGATCCATGAGAAGTTGCGGCAGTATGAGCGGCAGAGCCCTACTCCAGTTCTCCACAGCGCCTCCTGTCTGGCAGAGGATGTAAGTACACCCACTGAGTTGAAAACACAGGGCAGGTGAAGAAGATATGGTGGATGCCTCCTGGAACTTTGCTCTCACCTACCCAGTTAATAAATGTCAGTGAAGATGGAGGAAGATAGATTCAGTTGTGTTGAGTCACCAGCAATATGTCTTAGGCCTACTTATGATGACATCCTAATGCCCTGGTTGACAGTTGGCTGAGGAGATTCAGAATGGACCGATGGAAGGTGATGAGAGGGAACTGCTTCTGCTTCTGAGTGCTCCTCATCTCAAGGTACACATGTCTCACACACACACACACACGCGCGTCTCTCTCTCGCTCTCTCGCTCTCTCGCTCTCTCCCTCTATCTCTCTCTCTCTCTCTCTCTCTCTCTCTCTTGTTTTTTATCTCTTCAACATCATCAAAAGCAAGCACTAAGCCTTTTTTTACAGCCCAGACACAGGCTGAGTCCCAAATGGCACCCTATTCCTTACGTATTGTGAAAAGGTAGTGCACTACATAGGGAATAGGGTGCCATTTCAGAGACAGCCACAGACAGTCCTCTTCAGTCACATTAATCAAGGTCATTATGCTCAATTTAATGGCTTTTTATGTCTAACAGCTAGGGAAGAAATCACAGCTCATGACATTAGTATAGTAATATCTTCATTATACACGCTCGTTTGCACAATAGCCTGGGGGGATTTTGTCTCTCTCTTTCAATCTCTTCTCAAGGTTCTTCAGTCTCAATTTCTTTGTGCCTCTCTTTCATCCTTTCTCTCTTTCCGTGCCTTGCTCATTGAATTGATGGATTGTCTGTCCCACTCAGTTTTAGTGGAAACAAAATATTTATTATCATCGTCATTGTTTAGGATGTGTCCCATCTCACTATGGTCTGTCTCTCTCTGACCTATAGGCTATCCTGGCAGCCCATGACACGGTGGCCCAGAAGAACTTTGACCCCGTACTGCCCCCGCTGCCAGACGAAGTGGACGACGAGCTGGAGGAAGAGTCTGTGAAGATCGTCCGGTTGGTGAAGAACAAGGAGCCCCTGGTGAGTCTTGATAGGATATGATGTGATATGATACAATATGCAGTACAATTTACGTTAGCTTACAATATACGTTACAATACTTTATTGTGGGTGCATGAGATTCTGACCCTCATTTCATGGAAATTCATTTTGAGAGTCCAGTGGTACATTTAAAATATAATACGCACAACCATACTCAACCATTTAGAATTTGAAAGGCTATAAGTAGGTAGGTGTCATGCTTTGCGATTGTCTTCTGTGAGCTAGTTAAGTGTCTGTGAGCTAGTTAAGTGTCTGTGAGCTAGTTAAGTGTCTGTGAGCTAGTTAAGTGTCTGTGAGCTAGTTAAGTGTCTGCGAGCTAGTTAAGTGTCTGCGAGCTAGTTAAGTGTCTGTGACCTAGTTAAGTGTCTGTGACCTAGTTAAGTGTCTGGGAGCTATAATTAAGCGCATCACCTGTTGAAATTTTCCAGGGGGCGACCATCCGCAGAGATGAGGTGACAGGGGCTGTAATAGTGGCCAGGATCATGAGGGGAGGGGCTGCGGACCGCAGTGGTAAGAGAGCAGCATGTGTAAGCACGTGTACACACACACAGCACAAACCCTCACTCCCACAACAATGCCCTACCGCTCATATGGTACTGTACCAACCATATCTTAGATCCTTCCCCGTACCGACACCACCAAAGTACCCTACCTCCTCCATTTTTCATCCACATTCATACCCACCCTCATAAACTACCAACCTGGACTCAGGGGTAGACGTAACATAGTAAATATAAATCCGAGACACTCCAATTAGTGTGATTCGTATTAGTATTTCGTATGGTATGTATTAATGTGTGGATGTCCATCCTATGATGAGCTACGAATTACAATTCGTATAATTTGTAACGAATTTGCAAAAAGTATGATATGTTACTAATTCCATTTTGTTGTGGCTAACATTAGCTAGGTGGATAGCACTAACGTTAGCTAGGGTTAAGGTTAGGGTTAGGAGTTAGGTTACGGGGTTAGGAGTTAGGTTAAAGGGTTAGCTAATATGCTAAGTAGTTGCAAAGTAGCTAAAAAGTAGCAAGTAGTTCCAAAGTTGCTAAAATGCTTAAGTTGTCTGTGTGGAGATTCAAACACGGAACCTTTGAGTTGCTAGACGTTCGCGTTATACGCCCACCCATCCTGACCAACCAGCCTTAAGTAACCTTCTGTCTTCTGTAACCATACTGATGGGTTCTGACTTCTAAACTTGAAATACTGTTAATCATCAGGTATCCTATGGAAATGAGAAGGGCCACAGTCTGGTTTCGACACCAAAAGTGAATGATTATCTGTAGGAGGAATGTGTATGGTGGAGTCAATTAAGGTTGGATATGAGCCATGGGCTTGGAATGTACTAAAGGAAAGGCAATCACATGGCTGCGGTTACTGATAAGGGTGTAGAGCTGTGGATTAGTGAGGAGTGTGGGCTGAGGTCAGGTCAGATTAAGGGAGTTTATTACCCCCATCACTTAACTTAATGCCTAGCAATAAATATGTAATGTTTAGAGGGAAGGAGAAGATTTCACCCAAATTAGGGTTTATATACTTGTGCTGGTGGGAACATGTCTTGGTCTGTTCAGCTGTCTGACCCTTTGGGTGTATAAACTTGGTTTGAGCTTTAATAATCGTCCGTGAGTTTTTACACGGTTCATTTAGAACCTAACAATACCAAACGCATCATATCATACTAATTTGAGTGTGCCGGATTTAAATTTACTATGTTAGGTCTATTCTATGAGACCTGGCTGAAACTACAGTTCCACTTTACTCAACTCAAGCCTATCTATTGGACAGCATCCCAACCTATTACAACATAATGAAGGTTATTCATGGTCATAAAGTCATCACCTCAAAAGTCAAACTTCTTGGTTTAAGTCAACTGGATGACTCAAGGCAGCAAATCCATCTCTCTCAACCACGACATTCTGAAGACAGAGAAGGAAGAACTTCAGATTTATACCCACATTTGAAGTTGAACAAATATTGAAATGCTGATAGGAGAAGGGATTATATGTCATGGCCTCACAGAAATAAAACTAGTCACTACTCTATATAGACTAGACATCAAATCCTTGCGATTAGGCGTGTGTCACAAGATTGCATTTTGCAGATTATTACTAAGAGGGGTTGCAGTCAAAGCTGGTCACTGCCATTGCCATGGAAATGTTATTGACGGTGTCTGTGTTTGGTTTAGCTCATATATTTTAGAAAGTAAATGCACATGTTGGTGTTTGACTGACTGGTACTGCTTGTGTTGTTTCCTGTATGTATGCATGCATGCATGCATGTATGTATGTATGTATGTATGTATGTATGTATGTATGTATGTATGTATGTATGCATGTATGCATGCATGTATGTATGCATGTATGCATGCATGTATGTATGCATGCATGTATGTATGCATGTATGCATGTATGCATGTATGTATGCATGTATGCATGTATGTATGCATGTATGCATGTATGCATGTATGCATGTCTGTCTGTCTGTCTGTCTGTCTGTCTGTCTGTCTGTCTGTCTGTCTGTCTGTCTGTCTGTCTGTCTGTCTGTCTGTCTGTCTGTCTGTCTGTCTGTCTGTCTGTCTGTCTGTCTGTCTGTCTGTCTGTCTGTCTGTCTGTCTGTCTCCCTCCCTCCCTCCCTCCCTCCCTCCCTCCCTCCCTCCCTCCCTCCCTCAAGGTCTGGTGCATGTGGGAGATGAACTTCGAGAGGTCAACGGAAACTTGATCATTCACAAAAGACCAGATGAGATCAGTCAGATTCTGGTAGGTGTAATGCTTTGCTCTCTAATCTAGCTACTATACAGGCTATCATTGTTTTCATTGAAGACAATGAACTGCAGTAATTGATTATCAAGGTAATGTTAGCCTCGTGCTTTATCCTTTTGACTTTTATTTAACCAGTCCCAGTCACAAGGCTCCATCACTTTGAAGATCATCCCTGCCATTGCAGAGGAAGACAGGCTGAAGGAGAGCAAGGTGAGGAGGAACACCAAAACATTACATTCTTATTGCCCCAGTTCAGGAAGTGTGAAAACGTTTTCTCCCTGCTGAACACAACCCTGATTTGTTATGAGAGTATCCAGCCATAGAATTACAATGTATACTTCTATGTACTATGAACATTCTGAGGAATGCTCATAGTCCATTGACAGTCCAAACATTATGAAGGCCATTGATGGCCAGAATGTTATGCTTTTATTTATGTATTGGCAGCTATAAAAATAAATAAAGATATATAAACTCCCAGTAATTTATTGGGTAAAACACCAACTTGAAGGCACAGTGATGCCGAAACATTGGTGCTTTACCCAATAAATTACTGGGAGTTTATATAGTCAGCACCTCTACACAAAATAATTTTCTCTGGGTGTGTGCCAGCTCATGCTATTTATTTATTGGCACACAAGAAAGTACAAAACAATATGATGAGAGTTTAAAAGGCCAACGAAAAGAGGGGTAGAAAACCCATAGAGGCTTGTAAGGCATCCCTTAAATTTAAGTTCAAATAAGACATATTTTGATTGTGGTGAGAGATGCACCTATTCTTCTCTTTAGAATGTCTATGCACCCCTGTCATGATTTGAACCCTGCTCTTCCTGTACTAGGTCTACCTGAGGGCCCTGTTTGACTACACCCCCTTTGAGGACAAGGCCACGCCCTGCCAGGAGGCGGGACTTCCTTTCAAGCAGGGGGACATCCTGCAGGTGGTGAGCCAGGACGATGCCACCTGGTGGCAGGCCAAGAGAGTGGGCGACAGCAACCTGAGGGCCGCCCTAATCCCCTCTACACAGTTTCAGGAGAGGTAGGCAAGACTGAATTTTTTAGAATGGTTTAAACCTTAAAGACTACAGAATAATGGACATGCCTCAAGGACAACTTACTTAAGGCCCCTGCTGTATATGATGTCATATTGCTGAATTTACCTTTAATTTGAGAAATAGATTTGTATGAGTATTCTGCATTTTCCAAACACTGTTGGGATATAATTGCCAATGATATTGGGAAGAGCCAGTAGTGTTAGTCTTGGCAGATTAGAATTTTGTTATTGTTGATTTTCTGTAAGCTGGAAGTCACCTCGCTGTGTATGATGATGTCAAATTGCTGAGTCTCCTTTAACTTTGTGGGATTTTTATCCCATCTACACCTCTCCCAGGCGTCTTAAATACAGAATAAAGATGGGCACTTACCAGGCGCCTGTGTCACCGAAAACACCCACATGTAAGCTCTCTCAATACACCGATTCCCAATGATCACTTATATTTCACACCATTAGTAATAAAAACAGTTTTGTCTGCATTGTATTATTTGCATTCTAGAAATTCTTATACTTTATGTAGAGAAATAGAAAAAAAGATAAAGGATATCAAAAGAGAGGAGGGATTTGAAAATGATCCTCCAATGGTTCATCTTTTTATCCAATTCGGAAGCAAATATGACAACAAATCTGTAGGTGGGCAAACAAAGGGTAATATAACTGTCCTCTCTTAAATGTTTATCTGTCTGAGTATTGACTGGGAGGTCTTACATTTTGATATGCTCTAATGTTATCTGTACCTTGACAAAAATGCATGACTTATCATGTGGGCACTGCCTGTTTGAGTTGTGTTAATTTCCCCCCCTTTACTGCTCACCTCAGATGATCCGGCTGAAAGAGGTAGGTGGAGAGAGCACACACACACATACAGACACTTGTCCAATGTTATTTTCTTTGCCTACGTACCCTACCTTCCTTGACCCAATACTTGTAACACACCTGCCTGCTTTGCTTTACCACCCTAGCTCCCCTCCTGGACACTTCAGAAACCTCCACAGTCCACACACCCCTTCCCTCCTTACCCTCCCCCTCTCACCCTGTCTTCTCTCCCTGCTTGCCTCCCTACAGCAGACTGTGACAGTGAGGGCTCTCAGAGTGGACAAGACATAGGTGAGGGCATCACGGACTAAGCTCCACTCGCCAACACGCTTCATTTCTAGCCCACCGACGCTAAAGCTAAGCTTTACCGAGCCTCGCGGCCAAGC
Organism: Salvelinus alpinus; assembly: GCF_045679555.1. Classification (NCBI taxonomy): domain Eukaryota; kingdom Metazoa; phylum Chordata; class Actinopteri; order Salmoniformes; family Salmonidae; genus Salvelinus; species Salvelinus alpinus. Next base: position 29,595,483 of record NC_092088.1, read on the forward strand.
TAATCCACTCACTGAAAGGTCGATGTGGGCTGTTGAAACAAATTTTGTTCAAACGAATGCATTACTACACCATTATTTACCCTGATGAGGTCTTTACTATGTAGCTCTAGTCCCTTTTTGAGAGTTTTAAGCGAAGGTTTACAAGATCTCCATCACACCACATCTCCTTCACCTTGACCTTTCCCTTCCTTGTGACTATGGCCATGTTCCAGACCGCCTGCAAAGCAGTCGCACTGCACACGTTAACCAATGATTGAATACTACATCATATCCATTGCAGTCGTGCGTCAGATTACATTATCATATTGAAGTGGTTACCTGCAATGTGGGTGGCCTCGAACGTGGCCTATATGACAACTTTGCTGCACTCCCCGGTCCTCAAACCCACATCCACCTTTCTAGCTAGTATCTCTACTGCTTTGCTAATTGCTAATACAGGATCCACCTTTCATACTATGTTAGAAGTGTCTTACTGTGGCTTAATGCTGCCGAACACTTTTGCCACCTCCTTTTTGGTTTCCCGAACAGAGTTGGGTCAATTCCGTTTCAATTGTGGTTGGTTGAATTAAAGTTGTGCTCCTATGGGGGAAAGAAATCCACATCCAATTCAACAAACTGTTAGCAATGTGTTAGTGCTATTAGCATGGTGTGCTTCTTGTCTACTTTCAGTATGCTCTGTGGCCTTTTGTTGAGCGCCATTGCTGTGAACTTTTGTGGTGCTTGGTGTTTGCGCCTCACTATAGGTGCTTCTTGTGTTTTTGTCTATTGGTGCTTGCCTTTAAAGAGGCCTTGCGTTGGACTCATGGCTAACTCAACCAAGCTGATCTGCTCCTTTGCTGCGCCATATCAAACACTGGGGCTGGTTGAGTAGTGGTCTAATGCTAGTTGTAGTTTTTCCCAATAAGAGTAAAGCGACCCCTGCTTCCTGTGGCCATGCTTTTTCCTTGGATTTTTACTCAGGTACCGTTACAGACTTTTATTCACGTCGTAGTGTGTGTGTTATGTTGCTTTTTCCTTCCATATTTTTTTGTGGGGAGGGTGAAATTGATCATTTTATCTGGAGCCCTTTGATCAGGCAACTAACGTTGTGATTGGAAGCCTTTTCTGAAAAAAGCTTCTCTCTAAATTATACTGTGAAGTTAGCCTGAGTGCTACTTTGTCTCTGCTTTCGCAAATTATGAATCATCAATGTTGTGTTATTTAATTTAAAAAACAGTCAGGTACACAGCAAAAAGGTTTAAGTGTTCATTTTAGGCACCCAGACTAAAGTGTTAAGTGCTCTTTCTTGCGTTTTGTATCTGTCTGTCCCTCATATTTGTCTGTCTTTTCGTGTGACTGTTACCTCAGCTGGTCTACGCAGAAGTTTCTGTCTGAGTAGAAAAGATCGACAGGGGTCCCCGGGAGAGCCTCGCACTCCAGACTCGGCCCTGCTGGACTTCCTAATCTATGAGGAAGTGACACGCTACCAGCCCCGCCCCAGCGAGAGGCCTCGCCTAGTGGTGCTGATAGGTAAAGGACATGAGGGCTCTGTAGGTTATTAGTGTCAAGCTGACTATGGTCTTGGGATATATTGAACTACAGGTATGAGATTTAGGATTTATGAATTTACCAATCCATAATGTTAGCTAGTTGTGTTAAAAATATACTCTCTATATATACAATACCAGTCAAACGTTTGGACACACCTACTCATTCAAGGGTTTTTCTTTATTTTTACTATTTTCTACATTGTAGAATAATAGTGAAGACATCAAAACTATGAAATAACACATATGGAATCATGTAGAAACCAAAATAGTGTTAAACAAAATATATTTTATATTCTTCAAAGTAGCCACCCTTTGCCTAGATGACAGCTTTTTGCACACTCTTGGCATTATCTCAGCTTCAGCTTATATTTTGATTTGTTTAACACTTTTTTGGTTAATACATGATTCCATATGTGTTATTTCATAGTTTTGATGTATTCACTATTATTCTACAATGTAGAAAATAGTAAAAATAAAGAAAAACCCTGGAATGAGTAGGTGCGTCAACTTTTGACTGGTACTGAATATATACTGCCATTGTTTTATTGAGGAACCTTACCTGATCGGTTGAATTGTGTGTGCTTGTCATTGAAAGCGTTATTAATATCTACAACAATTTATCAAAAATGTACATTACCCAATGGAGACTCCTCAGAGTAGGAAGGGGAGGACCATCCTCCACAGTGAATTTCATAAAAATAAAAATAGTTACATTACAAAAGTTATACTTTTTAGATAAAACTATACTAAAAATATTCAAATGTCACCAAACATTTTATTAAAACACACAGTTTTGCAATGAAGGTATACAGTAGCCTAAACAGCACTCTGTAGTGTAGCACCATAGTGTAGCCGGAGGACTGCTAGTTTCCGTCCACCTCAGGGTACATTGACTTCAATACAAAACCTAGGAGGCTCATGGTTCTCACCCTCTTCCATAGACTTACACAGTAATTATGACAACTGCCAGAGGACATCTTCCAACCTATCAGAGCTCTTGCAGCATGAACTGATATGTTGTCCACACAATCACAGGATCAGTACTGAAAGCATAAACTACAGCTGCAGTTCATAAAATGTGGTGAGTAGTTGACTCAAAGAGAGAGAAAGACAATAGTTGAACAGTTTTGAACTCTTCAAAAATGAAGGAGAAGCGAGAGAGCAAAAGAGAGAGCGATGTCGTATTTTTAGCTTGTGAATGCAGCTAGCTAGTTTAGCCTACTCAAACACCCGGCTCAAAGAGAAAGAGATGCTATGTTAGCTAGCTGGTTATGGCTATCCAACACTGGAACTTTTCCAAGTCAATGTAAGCATTTGACTGTACACTGTACTGCATGATGGTAGCGGGTTAACTAACGCGATAGGTCTAGTAGCTATGTTGACTATGATGTTAGTGAATATGGTGACAATGATGTAGGCTGTGTGTAGCGGTTAGCAGTTATGATATGAAGGTTTGGCTTGGAACAGTGTTTTCGCCTGGTCACAGACAGCTGATTTGTTGTGCACTGAAGTCCACAAACGAAGGGAAAAGGTGAAAAGAGGAGCACGTAGATGCAAGAAGGAATTATGTGATTATGATGTTTGTACGTGGCTGCTATGAAAGTGAACGGTGTTTGTGTGTGATCAGGGGTCTAATCCTTCAGCTGATTCTGTTGAAAAACTTTCCCTGAACAGAATCAAACATACCTGAATTTGTCAAATAGAAACTCTCGTTTGCAACTGTTGGACAAATGTTTACACCCTAGATCAGTTAGATACAGGCAAGATTGTGCAAAGCGGTATTGAATGTGTCTCTGTCACCTTGATTACTCACATTTTGCTCTCGACCTCTGCACCTACATTGTAAACTTTCATTCATAAGCTAGGTTGTAGCATCCTCATGATGGGTATAGGGAAAATTTGAGTATCATGTAGTAGCCTAAACCTAGCGATGTTACTTTGAACTGGGTGAATGGAATATGAATGACAGTCATCCAATATGTTGTAATAGAAATAAGGCCATGCTCATAAAACAATAATCGCCCTCCCTCATCTTAAACGGCACCGACCGCTACTGACATTATCACACTTCCTTATAGAGACATTTAGAAAGGTACAAGGGAGGTCTTTTCCTCCCTTTACAAGGGAGGTCCTTCCTACCTGGACTGGCCTCTACTGACCTGCACTATAAACATGTCTGCCTATGTAATGTAGACTTGACGACAAGTGTTCAGACGGTTGGTAAACAAGGTGTTCTATCATTGTCTGTCTGGCCACAGGTTCCCTTGGGGCCAGAATTAATGAGCTCAAACAGAAGGTGATCGCTGAGAATCCCTGCCACTTTGGTGTGGCTGTACCGCGTGAGTCTCACTCACTCACTCACTCTCTCACACACACACTCTCTCTCACACACACACACACACACACACACACACACACACACACACACACACACACACACACACACACACACACACACACACACACACACACACACACACACACACACACACACACACACACACACACACACACACACACACACACACACACACACACGTGACTACATTTCGCTCGCAGACGCACACACACAGAATAAGTGGCATTGTGTCCATGTTATTCTTGGTATTGTATCTGTGAATTTCCTTTCCACCCTAGACACCACTAGAGCCAAGAAGAGTCACGAGAGGGAGGGAGTGGAGTACAACTTCATCACTAAACAGGCCTTTGAGGCTGACATTCAGAGCAACATGTTAGTTCATACTTCTAACATTATATAGATTAGCTAATCATTTTAAAAAAGAAATTAAGGAAAGTTGTGAAGATAGATATTGGGCTCAATTCAATCTGCGGAAGTTCAGCTTTAAATCCTGATTGAAATTTAAAGGCAATGTTCCCGCGTTAGCTGAGACTGCATTCACGGTAAGCGCTGCATATGCCGGCTCAATCGGAAATTACCTTAACATTTCTATTGCGGAATCTGTGACGCAGCGATACAGATTGAATAGAGGCCCTTTGTATTTATCAATAATAAAGAAATGTTGTTTCTACTGCATTGTCTTAGGCTATGTTTTGTTTGTTCAGTTTTATAGAGTATGGGGAGTACAAGGATAACTTCTATGGCACCAGTCTGGAGGCCATCCGCAGTGTGCTGGATCGAAATAAGATTTGCTTGGTGGATGTACAACCAGAGGTATGTATGTATCTCAGCCAGTGGAGGGGAAAATGGGGACGATGGGCTCATTGTAATGGCTGGAATGGAACGGTCCTCCCCTTTTCCTTACTCCACCTTCCTCTACTGACCTCAACCAACAGATTCGCATAAATATTGTAAGTACAGTGACATGTACACAATCGACTGAATAAAAAACTAAACTATTACCTGCAGTGTTTATACGTTATGTAACAAAAGTTTGTGACTATGGCACAACGTGCATGTGTCTTATGCTATTTCTGTGTAAACCATTTGAGGTCAACCCGAACCATGTGTATTGTGCCGTCCAGGATGACCATCATGATGAGGAATGTGTTCTGTTCTCCATCAGGCACTGAAGGTCCTATGGACATCTGAGTTTAAGCCTTATGTCATATTTGTGAAGCCTCGTATCCATGAGAGCCACTGCAAACGTCACGGCTCCTCTTCCTCACTCAGTGTAGGCATCACTGTGAGTTACACTTACACACTTACACACACACACACACACACACACACACACACACACACACACACACACACACACACACACACACACACACACACACACACACACACACACACACACACACACACACACACACACACACACACACACACACACACACACACACACACACACACACACACACACTAGGGACAGGAGTGTTTCCTGATCAGGTTGCATAACCAGGAAAAACCACACAAATAGCCACACACTTAGGCATAACCTTTTCCCCAGACAGACTACAGACTGAAGACCATAATATCAATTTAAAAACAAACACATTCACCCTATCAATACAACAATGCTATAGACAACCCACCAATCCTATAGACAACCTACACCTTTAAGACAAACTCACCCTATGGACACACCCAACCTCGTATGGATAGCAGTCACATCCTATTGATAATACATAGGTATGTAGCTACAGTAAAACCAATGCTTTTAAAACATCTGATAGTCCCGAATCTCTCTCCATTCTCTCTGCCCCATGGTTAGGAGGAGGACCTTCAGGAAATGAGGCAGTCGGCCGTGCTGATGGACGAGCGCTACGGTCACCTGGTGGACCGGGTACTAGTGAAGGAGGACTTGGCCAGTGCCTGTGTAGAACTCCGGGATATCTTGCAGAGGGTTGAGACGGAGGTTCACTGGGTGCCTATTTGCTGGGTCCGAACCACCTAGCATACACTCCCTGGCGCTACAGAGGGGCTATTGCATATAACGCAATTAAAACCATGCCATTAGAAACTAGCGGGTGACGTTGAGATAATGGGAATGGGTTTGAACTTGTAAGTGTTTCACTGCCATTGTGTTCAATCACTACCATAATCTCACAAGCCAGAACCAAATCTCAGATGCGCTTATGTTAACAGTCACGAGAGACTACCACTGCCAGAGTGATGGTGTTGGTGGTGGCAAACTGACATTGAGATGAGTGGAGGACAACGAGGGAACTTGGGAATGGGACCTTTCCACTAGGACAACGGCTACCGGTGGTGACTCAAGTGAATACAGTGGAATCATTTGGAGCAGTTTGGGTTGCCTGGCTCTTGACGGACTCTTAAGAGACTTGTCGTTGCCTTTACACGTTGGATCAGAAGTATTGGCTGTGGTCACCTCAAGATCAAGTCTATTTTGCATTGCTGAATTGTGGACAGTTTAAACATTTGTATTATTCATTCATCCTCATTGTATGAGCTTGTCCTGTTTACTTAATCTTTAATAGAGGCTATGCGCAATGGGGACTTGTGGATACTGGCTGAACTAAAGCATAGTAATCAAATGTTGTTGATCAGTAGGCTAAGATACTGTAAGTCCCAAATGGAAGGGTAACATATTGTAGCCTCAGAGACTCCACAGAAATCTGCCAAAATAAGCTCAATAACTTAATGCATCCACACACTCCTACTGAGCATTCACCTGTATTGTGAGTAGGCCTACGCCATCTTGATCTATAGTAGAGCATAATACTCCTAATTAGCAATGTGGCAACAACCATGAAAAAGCATATAATACTTGCATGTGAGACTAATGGTCTTGAAAATGTATACTATTTATCAGAGCCGTGCATCCTATAATAATCTAGAATGTGTACAGTAGATTAGTCTAGTAAGTACTGAACATCAAACAGAATGCAGTACAAATATTGGTTTTCAATGATACATAACAGATGTGGGCAAGATGGAGATAGGATTTCATTATGAATGATCAATTATGATTACTCATTGTATGCAAATTAATACTGAGGACTGTGTGCTTGTGATAAATCTCTCAAATGGAATTCAATAAAATCTCTTCCTTAAAGATACAAGGTGACCCTGTTGATTTGGCCTCACTCTTCATTGTCCTTCTAGCCGTGGTTACACCTGGCACCATCATGTGGTTTTTCTGATTTGATAAAGTTGATCTGATCACAGTTTACTGCGTCTCCTCATGGTATTAAAATGTGTCTCTCATGCGTCCACTATGTCCGCATTGTGACCAGATTTCCTGGTCCCTCTCTATACACATTTTTGGAATGATATTTAGTCAATGGTGCCAGGAGAGGACAAGAAATGGAGGAAAGAATAATTGAGAAAGAGCCCTGGAATTCTGCCCAGAGGGGTTTACCTCATTCAGTTATGTTCTGAGGGCAACTCCGCACCCAGGGCAGATCAAATTTATTGGTTTGATGAAAGCTCAGTGGGTGGAGTTTACGGGTGAGTGTAAAATAAAGACAAGGCTGGCAGGGAGGTAGGCCCCTAAACCATTTCCCATGCATTGTCTATGGGGTTTCTTAACAAAACCGGGTGTAATATAATTCTGGCCACTGGTTGGTTTTGTGGCGTTAGTCAGTCTGATTTCGCATGGGGAACACTGTAAACTGGAAGAGGTGCATATTTCTTCGCCCAGCAAGAGTCACAGAAGTGGTAAGATGAGGAGTGTTGGTGTGTGTCCAGTTGGCAATAACAGCTGGTGCGCAATGTCTAATATTAAGGAAGTCTGGAGGTATTGCTCGCCTGAGGTAGAGTACCTCATGAAAAGCTGTAGACCACACTACCTACCAAGAGAGATCTATATTTTTCGTAGCTGTCTATTTACCACCACAAACCGATGCTGGCACTAAGACCGCACTCAATGAGCTGTATAAGGCCATAAGCAAACAAGTAAATGCTCATCCAGAAGTGGCACTCCTAGTGGCCGGGGACTTTAATGCAGGCAAATTTAAATCAGTTTTACCTAATTTCTACCAGCATGTCACATGTGTAACCAGAAAACAAACCTCTAGACCATCTTTACTCTTTACTAGACGCGAACAAAGATCTCCCTCGCCCTCTATTCGCTCAATACGGAAGTGGTCAGATGACGCAGATGCTATGCTACAGGACTGTTTTGCTAGCACAGACTGGAATATGTTCAGGGATTTATCCAATGGCATTGAGGAGTATACCACCTCAGTCTCGGGCTTCATTAATAAGTGCATTAATGATGTCGTCCCCACAGGCAAAGCATCAATACAGCACTAAGAATGAATGCTACTACACCGGCTCTGACGCTCGTCTGATGTGGCAGGGCAAACTATTATGGACTACAAAGCGAAACCCAGCTGCGAGCTGCCCAGTGACGTGAGCCTACCAGACGGACTAAATGCCTTTTTATGCTCGCTTCGAGGCAAGCAACACTGAAGCATGCACAACTGTGTGAAAAAGGATATCAATTGTTCAGATCTGGATTGACAAGTACGCTAAATTACAAAACCTCTAGGGCTTAGTCTACACAAATTAAATAAAGGATGCAGGACCTGAGCCCGAGGACCATGCCTCAGGACTACTTGGCCTGATAACTCTTGGCTATCCCTGTCCCCAGTCCACCTCGTCGTGCTGCTGATCCTGTTTCTGTCTGCGGCTATGAAACCCTGGCTTGCTCAGGACTCACCGGAAGTGCTACCTTGTCCCAGACCTGCTGTTTGATCCTGTCTCTCTCTACCGGACCTGATGTCTCAACTTCTAAATGCTCAGCTATGAAGAGACAACTGTGATTATTATTTGACCCTGCTGGTCATCTATGAATGTTGAAATGTCTTGAAGATCAATCTGGTGTAAATGGCTGTACTATTTTATAATCTCCACCAGCACAGCCAGTAGACTGGCCACCCCTCAGAGCCTGGCTCCTCTCTAGGTTTCTTACTAGGTTCCTGTCTTTCTAGGGAGTTTCTAGCGTGTCAATGCAAGTAGTCTGGGTGGCCATTTGATTAATTGTTCAGAATTCTTATGGCTCGGGGGGTAGATGATGTTAAGGAGCCTTTTGGACCTAGACTTGAAGTTCCGTTACCGCTTGCCGTGCGGTAGCAGAGAGAACAGTCTATGGCAACCAAGACCAAGGAATGGAGAGAGAGATGACCTGGAGGGAGTTCCAGACCTCAGATTTTAATGAAGCAGAAAAGCATGCACACACAGTCTGTAAATATGTAAATACATTGTAAAATATCTTGGCCTTCTTTACTGGAGTGTAGTAAAAAAGGTTTATCATTAATATTACTCAACAAGTATTGCCTCAAGCAATACCGTGTCTCAAAAGCAGCATAAAAAGGTCAAATAAGGTCACAAACATTTCTGTTACGGCTATACAGGGCCGGCCCCTGGTGGTATTTGTATTTATTAAGGATCCACTTGGCAGCAGTTATTCTTCCTGGGGTCCAGTAACATTGAAGCAGTTATATACAATTTTAAAAATTGCATGACATATTCCATAGCACTTTTCACAACACATTGTGTTCCCTCAGGCCACTACTCTCCTATCACATACAGTGGGGCAAAAAAGTATTTAGTCAGCCACCAATTGTGCAAGTTCTCCCACTTAAAAGAGAGGAGAGAGGCCTGTAATTTTCATCATAGGTACACTTCAACTATGACAGACAAAATGAGAAAAAAAAATCCAGAAAATCACATTGTAGGATTTTTAATGAATTTATTTGCAAATTATGGTGGAAAATAAGTATTTGGTCACCTACAAACAAGCAAGATTTCTGGCTCTCACAGACCTGTAACTTCTTCTTTAAGAGGCTCATCTGTCCTCCACTCGTTACCTGTATTAATGGCACCTGTTTGAACTTGTTATCAGTATAAAAGACACCTGTCCACAACCTCAGTCACACTCCAAACTCCACTATGGCCAAGACCAAAGAGCTGTCAAAGGACACCAGAAACAAAATTGTAGACCTGCACCAGGCTGGGAAGACTGAATCTGCAATAGGTAAGCAGCTTGGTTTGAAGAAATCAACTGTGGGAGCAATTATTAGGAAATGGAAGACATACAAGACCACTGATAATCTCCCTCGATTTGGGGTTCCACGCAAGATCTCACCCCGTGGGGTCAAAATGATCACAAGAACGGTGAGCAAAAATCCCAGAACCACACGGGGGGACCTAGTGAATGACCTGCAGAGAGCTGGGACCAAAGTAACAAAGCCTACCATCAGTAACACACTACGCCGCCAGGGACTCAAATCCTGCAGTGCCAGACGTGTCCCCCTGCTTAAGCCAGTACATGTCCAGGCCCGTCTGAAGTTTGCTAGAGAGCATTTGGATGATCCAGAAGAAGATTGGGAGAATGTCATATGGTCAGATGAAACCAAAATAGAACTTTTTGGTAAAAACTCAACTCGTCGTGTTTGGAGGACAAAGAATGCTGAGTTGCATCCAAAGAACACCATACCTACTGTGAAGCATGGGGGTGGAAACATCATGCTTTGGGGCTGTTTTTCTGCAAAGGGACCAGGACGACTGATCCGTGTAAAGGAAAGAATGAATGGGGCCGTGTATCGTGAGATTTTGAGTGAAAACCTCCTTCCATCAGCAAGGGCATTGAAGATGAAACGTGGCTGGGTCTTTCAGCATGACAATGATCCCAAACACACCGCCCGGGCAACGAAGGAGTGGCTTCGTAAGAAGCATTTCAAGGTCCTGGAGTGGCCTAGCCAGTCTCCAGATCTCAACCCCATAGAAATTCTTTGGAGGGAGTTGAAAGTCCGTGTTGCCCAGCAACAGCCCCAAAACATCACTGCTCTAGAGGAGATCTGCATGGAGGAATGGGCCAAAATACCAGCAACAGTGTGTGAAAACCTTGTGAAGACTTACAGAAAACGTTTGACCTCTGTCATTGCCAACAAAGGGTATATAACAAAGTATTGAGATAAACTTTTGTTATTGACCAAATACTTATTTTCCACCATAATTTGCAAATAAATTCATAAAAAATCCTACAATGTGATTTTCTGGATTTTCTTTTCTCATTTTGTCTGTCATAGTTGAAGTGTACCTATGATGAAAATTACAGGCCTCTCTCATCTTTTTAAGTGGGAGAACTTGCACAATTGGTGGCTGACTAAATACTTTTTTGCCCCACTGTATCTACAATACAAAATTCATGTGTACGTGTGTGTTGAGTGCATGCCTTATCATGTGTATGTGTCTTCAGTCCCCGCTGTTCCACAAGGTGTATTTTAATTTGTTTTATAAATCTGATTCTACTGCTTGCATCAGTTACCTGATGTGGAATAGAGTTCCATGTAGCACTGTGCGTCTCCCATGTTCTGTTCTTGAGGATTGTGAAGAGACCTTTGGTGGCATGTCTTGTGAGGTATATGCATGGGTTTCCAAGCTGTGCGCTAAACTCAGTAAAAAAAGACCAAAAAAAGATTCAACAACTGAGACATAAACTGAACAAGTTCCACAGACATGTGACTAACAGAGGGGGGGTCAATATCAAAAGTAACAGTCAGTATCTGGTGTGGCCACCAGCTGCATTAAGTACCGCAATGCATCACCTCCTCATGGACTGCACCAGATTTGTGAGTTCTTGCTGTGAGATGTTACCCCACTCTTCCACCAAGGCACCTGCCAGTTCCCGGACATTTCTCCTCCACTTTGAGCCATGAGAGATGTACATGCATATGATTAATGTTAGCTCTCTGTGTACATTTAAGGGCCAGCTGTGCTGCCCTGAACCCTGTAATTTGTGTAAGTGCAGTGATTGTTAAATGTCCTTCCATATAGGCGTGCTGAAAGTCTGTTGTCAATTTGTTTACAGTACAATAGCATTGTATCTGGTCAACAAAGAAAATCTAAAAGTTTACTAAGGGTTGGTAACAGGCTGATTGGTGTTGAATACTGTATGTGATACACAAGGTCGATAGTTTGAATCCCAATGTGACTTTTGTTTTCCAACCTTACCCAAAATACTTAAAGATATTCCCCAGTACCATTTAAAAAAATGAATGGAAGTATATGGAGATAGTTTAGTGCCTAAAATAAGGGGATAAATATACTGAACAATATTAAACGCAACCTGCAACAAAAGATTATACTGAGATACAGTCCATAGCAGGAAATCAATCAATTGAAATAAATTCATTAAGCCCTAATCTATGGATTTCACGACTGGGATTACAGAAATGTATCCGTTGGTCACAGATACCTTAAAAAATGTAGGGGCATGGATCAGAAAACCAGTCAGTATTTGGTCTGACCACCATTTGTCTTATGCAGCACGGCCCAGGCCACAATCAACAGCCTGATTAACTCAATGCGAAGGAGATGTTGTCCAACTCCTCTTCAATGGCTGTGCGAAGTTGCTGAATATTGGCGGGAACTGGAACATGCTGTCGTATATGTCGATCCAGAGCATCTCAAACACGCTCAATGGGTGACACGTCTGGTGAGAATGCAGGCCATGGAAGAATTGGAACATTTTCAAATCAAATTTGTCACGTGCTGAATACAACCTTACAGTGAAATGCTTACTTACAAGCCCTTAACCAACAATGCAGCTAAGAAAAAATGTGTTAAGTAAAAAATAGATAAGTAAAACATAAGAAATAAAAGTAACAAATAATTAAAGAGCAGCAGTAAAATAACAGCGAGGCTATATACAGGGGGTACCGGTACAGAGTTAACGTGCTGGGGTCAGCACCGGTTAGTCGAGGTAATATGTACATGTATGTAGAGTTAATGTGACTATGCGTAGACAATAAACAGAGAAAAGCAGCAGTGTAAAAGAGGGGGGGGCAATGCAATTAGTCTGGGTAGCCATTTGATTAGCTGTTCAGGAGTCTTATGGCTTGGGGTAGAAGCTGTTTAGAAGCCTTTTGGACCTAGACTTGGCTCTCTGGTACCGCTTGCCGTGCGGTAGCAGAGAGGACAGTCTATGACTAGGGTGACTGACAATTTTTAGGGCCTTCCTCTGACACCGCCTGGTATAGAGGTCCTGGATGGCAGGAAGCTTGGCCCCAGTGATGTACCGGGCCGTACTCAGTACCCTCTGTATGCCGAGCAGTTGCCATACCAGGAAGTGCTGCAACCAGTCAGGATGCTCTCGATGGTGCAGCTGTAGAACATTAAGGATCTGAGGACCCACGCCAAATCTTTTCAGTCTTCTGAGGGAGAATAGGTTTTGTTCTGCCCTCTTCACGACTGTCTTGGTGTGCATGGACCATGATAGTTTGTTGATGATGTGGACACCAAGGAACCTGAGGCTCCCAACCTGTTCCACTACAGCCCCACCCATGAGAATTGGGGAGTGCTCTGTCCTCCTTGCCTGTAGTCCACAATCATCTCCTTTGTCTTGATCACGTTGCGGGAGAGGTTGTTGTCCTGGCACCACACCGCCAGGTCTCTGACCTCCTCCCTATAGGCTGTCTCATCGTTGTCGGTGATCAGGCCTACCACTAATGTGTCATCAGCAAACTTAATGGTGGTGGTGGAGTCGTGCCTGGCCATGCCGTCATGAGTGAACAGGGAGTACAGGAGGGGACTGAGCACGCACCCGAGTTGAGGATCAGCGTGGCGAATGTGTCGTTACTGACCCTTACCACCTCGGGGCTGCCCAGCAGGAAAACCAGGATCCTGTTTGATAAGAAAATTATGTTCTCATGTTCTTTAACCAATTCAATTAAACTACACAGTCTGCTATATCAGGATTTGTAGGATACTGATAGAAATAAATATAGACAGAGGCCCAATCTACAATAGGCAAATGTTTATTTACGGAACGTTCTGCCAATTATTACATGTTCATTGGTTTATATACCTCTCATTTCGTCATAAATGTCACTCTAATACAATGATAATATAGTTTACAAGTCCTCCTCATATATTGCCTGCCACCTGTTGTACAATCTACTACAAGCCCAAGGTTTCTCCCCTCCCTAGTTGGGGAGACTTCCTTCCCTGTTATCAGTTCCACAGTGGTCACAAGATGTCTGACACAGTTCCTTGTCTGCTAACAGTCCCTCTTTCTTATGTACAAACATGATTCATCAGACAGGATATAATTCTGTTAGTTATAATTCTACGTTAAATGTATACATCATTTAGTCATTATTCATAAAATTCCCATAACACTGTTGCAGAGAGAGGTGTTTAGTACCAGTGTCCTTAGCTTATTGATGAGCTTTGAGGCACTATGGTGTTGAACGCTGAGCTGTAGTTAATGAATAGCATTCTCACATAGGTGTTCCTTTTGTCCAGGTGGGAAAGGGCAGTGTGGAGTGAAATAGAGATTGCATAATCTGTGGATCTGTTGGGGCGGTATGCAAATTGGTGTGGGTCTAGGGTTTCTGGGATAATGGTGTTGATATGTGCCATAACCAGCCTTTCAAATGCACTTTATGGCTACAGACGTGAGTGCTACTCGTCGGTAGTCATTTAGGCAGGTTACCTTAGTGTTTCTTGGGCACAGGGGCTATGGTGATCTGCTTGAAACATGTTGGTATTACAGACTCAGTCAGGGAGAGGTTGAAAATGTCAGTGAAGACATTTGCCATTTGGTCATGGCATGCTCGGAGTACACTTCCTGGTAATCTGTCTGGCTATGTGGCCTTTTGACTGTTGACCTGTTTAAAAGGTCTTACATCGGCTACGGATTGCGCGATCACAGTCGTCCAGAACAGCTGATGCTCTCCTGCATGTTTCAGTGTTACTTGCCTCGAAGCGAGCATAGAAGTAATTTAGCTCATCTAGCAGGCTCATGTCACTGGGCAGCTCGTGACACTGGGCAGCTCGTGATTGTGCTTTCGTTTGTAGTTTGCAAGCCCTGCCACATCCGACAAGTTTCGGAGCCGAGGTAGTACGATTCAATCTTAGCCCTGTATTGAAGCTTGGCCTGTTTGATGGTTTGTCGGAGGGCATAGCGGGATTTCTTATAAACTTCCGCTCCTTGAAAGCGGCAGCTCTACCCTTTAGCTCAGTGGGGATGTTGCCTGTAATCCATAGCTTCTGGTTGAGGTATGTGCATACAGTCACTGTGGGGACGACGTCCTCGATGCACTTATTGATGAAGCCAGTGACTGATCTGGTGTACTCATCAATGCCATCAGAAGAATCCCAAAACATATTCCAGTCTGTGTTAGCAAAACAGGCCTGTAGCTTAGCATCTGCTTCACCTGACCACTTTTTTTTATTGACTGAGTCACTGGTGCTTTCTGCCTTAGTTTTGCTTGTAAGCAGGAATCAGGATAGGATTATGGTCAGATTTAGATTTCCCAAAAGGAGGGCGAGGGAGAGCTTTGTATGAGTCTCTGTGTGTGGAGTATAGATGGTCAAGAGTTTATTTTTCCTCTGGTTGGTTAAACAGATTTAAAGTTCTCCTGCATTAAAGTCCATAGGAGCACTGCAGTTTTAGTGCCAGCATTGGTTTATGGTGGTAAATAGACAGCAACTAATATATATGAAAACTCTCTTGGTAAATAGTGTGGTCTACAGGTTATGAGATACTCTACCTCAGGCGAGCAAAACCTTGAGACTTCCTTAGATAGTTCACCAGCTGTAATATACATACAAATATACATAGACCGCCACCCCTTGTCTTACCAGAGGCTACTGCTCTTTCCTGCCGATAGTGTATAACCACCAGCTGTATGTTATTCATGTCGTCGTTCAGCCACAACTCATAAGACATAAGATATTACAATTTTTAATGTCCCGTTGGTAGGATATACGTGCTTCTAGTTCGTCTATTTTATTATCCAATGATTGTACGTTGACTAATAGGACCGATGGTAAAGGCAAATTACCCATTCGCCACCGGATCCTTACAAGGCACCCGACCTTCGTCCTCAATATCTCATTCTCCTGCAAATGATGGGGATGAGGGCCTTGTCGGGTGTCTGGAGTAAATCCCTGTCATCCGACTCATTAAAGAAGAAAATTGTCTTTCAATACGAGGTGAGCAATCATTGTCCTGATTTCCAGAAGCTCTTTTCGGTCATAAGAGACGGTGGCATAAACATTATGTACAAATAAGTTACAAATAATATGAGAAAAAAAACACAATAGCACCATCGGTTAGGAGACCGTAAAACGGCAGCCATTCTCTCCGGCACCATCATTCAGCTTCCAGGTGGTGTACAGATCCTTGCTACATGCGATTGTCTAAAATGACATTGGAGGCAGCTTATGGTAGAGAAATTAACATTCAATTCTCTAGCAACAGCTCAGGTGGACATTTCCTGCAGTCATCATGCCAATTGCACACTCCCTCAAAATGTGAGACCTCTGTGGCATTGTGTCCCAAGCAAAAGGTGCACCTGTGTAATAATCATGCTGTTTAATCAGCTTCTTGATATGCAACACCTGTCAGGTGGATGGATTATCTTGGCAAAGGAGAAATGCTCACTAAGAGTGATGTAAACAAATTTGTGCACAATATTTGAGAGCTTTTTGTGCGCATGGAAAATTTGAAACACGGGACCAACACTTTACATGTTGCGCTTATATTTTTTGTTCAGTGTACATTCCTGATCATTCTTATCTCTCTCAAATATAGGATAGACACTTCAGAACAAACTTCCTTTAGATTTTGTTGTTGACTATGTTGTTCCATGTCGTGAATATGTCATTCAATGCGTTTGTATGGGCTAATAGCAGTAAGGCCAAAATTAATTTAAATTGTTGAAATATTTTTTATACTTTAAGGAGTCTTACAATTCCAAATCAAATAGCTAAATTATACTTGGCATGACCATCTTACAACAATTCCATATGTTAGCATCTGACAAAATATGGTCACAATCGGAATGTAGACAAGATCAGGACAAAGGGTGCATGGTTTTAATAGGGTTTCTGTTCAAGGTTTGCCACGTCTACACATGGTATTAAAATGCCTCCCAATTTAGATGTTTTGTCAATCTGCTACCCATCTGAGCTTTTACCTAATGGGTAAACAGCAAAACACCACATGGAATCTGGTCTTGAGTTAAGATTTATAACCACATCCATATGTGGATCTTAATCCTGATACAATTCTGATGATGGATAAGGGGACCTCAGTATAGTCACTTTTTTTTATTTTTTTTACATGACCTGTCATTAGCATAAATACTGCCAAATTTCAAGGAACGATGACAGGAAATGAGCATTGCATTTGGAGGCTACATCAGTGTGAATGCTTAAATCTGATATGGGGCACAAAAGTTAGAAGAAAAAAATGTGGATATGAAAATAAAATCAGAACTGGGTTCTCAGGGTGGCTGTGTATACAGGGGCAGCTCAATTCTGAGGTTTATTGGCAAAGACCTGATCTGATACCCCCGGGTGGTAGTCAGGAAGACCTTGTCTATACCCATCTAAAAATGCGGGCAAAATCAGTAGACGTTAACACCAGGTATAAACAGAGCTTACTTGGCCTTCCTTAAAAGGTATACTACAATTAAATTCGCCGGAGAAATCATCTGAGGGAGACGCCGCCTCTTTCTCAGTATGTGTAGCCCATGTATCTGATGTTGTCTGGATAAAAAGAGTATAACATGTTGCTGCTGCAGCATTTGGCCTCCCTTGATTAAAAAAAAAATGTAATAATTAGCCAATCAGCGTTGAGCTGATCTGGTGCAGAAAAACACCCAAGGGGGGCCAGTTTGGATTTGGCTTCAGACCAATCAAATCACTTCCTAAGAAAAATGCATTTTCTGAAAAACTTCCCAAACCATGGATGGAGATGGGGTTTTGGACTTGTGGTTGACTTAATTCTCTGTACAGGCCAATGATTATGATTGTGATTCTGATCTAACAATAAATGAAGATGTTGTGCCACTGGCCTGAGACGATAGAAATTCAATAAGTAGCCTAGATGTAGCTAAGTAGGCTCAGGTTAACTTCGCTGGTTCATTGTTGCCCATGCCAGGAATTTAGGCTAACAAGCACTTTAGTTAGGTAACCTATGACAACAAAAACTAAAAGTGTACTGAATGACAGTCATAGCTCGTTTTGCCAACAAAACGGCATTGGCGTTCAACTAGTCTACTTTTAATTATATATATATATATTTTTTTTTTAACTTACACAAACATACCATGGACACCCACATAATACTTAGCAACATTGATTGAACTAAATTGTTTTTGATATCTTTTTTCAGTTTATTAAACTAAGCATATATAGCCTTGATGTGATGTTTACATTCTTAAGTTAAAATGGTGCTGGAACCGCAGAGGCAGAGCTCCTGTTGTCTTTGTGCTGATTTGCGGTAACTCCGTGTTTCTAAATTAGTTTATTTAGTAAACTGTCGAAAACATTCTTGCTTGACCATGTTGCAGGTCATAAATTGTTGAATGCAATATTTGCTTTGTGGAGTTCAACGGACAGGTGTTGCTCTCCGGTTTTGTGAGGAAACAAACGTATGTGTAGTTTAATTTATTCCGCCACTGTGTGACTTGTCTTTTTGATGTCTTTGCCTTATTGAATATCACGGTGGCATATGAACGAATGGGTTATAGAGCAAACAACGCAATTATCAGAACATAGGTTATAATATGGCCTTTTTACTGGCTTGGCTTCCTCAGTTATTTTACCCACGTACCGTCACTGGTTGTTTATCAAAGTCAGCTGGCCAACTCTTTGATCCTGTTTGTAGTATACCCCTCTGGTCTTGACTTACGAAAAAATACACAATACCGATTATATTCAAGACTCAGGAGAGGTAGCCTAGTCCCAGATCAGTTTGTGCTGTATAGCCAACCCCCTATGGTCTTGTTAGGTATACAACACAACAGATCTGGAACCAGGCTACAGCAGAAAAAATAAAATGGACTTGTTTCTCAGTGGGGAGACAATTTATTTTAGAATGAACTAGAATGAACTAGGTAACAATTATAAACCAACCCTAAACAAAAGAAGAAAAATATACATGTGTGACTTTGCGGGTAAATATCTGCGTTGGGGTCCAAAAAATCCCAAAGTTCTACTTCCAGAGTTTCTTAATGGACATGTTCTTCTCACTGTCCTTCTGCATCACCTGGAAAGACACAAAGGATAGGGGTCATTAGCCAGTGATCATTTACCTTATAAGGAGACATTTTCACACCATCATCCCAGACACACTCCAATTCGCATACTGCCCCCAACAGATCCACAAATGACACAATCCTTCTTGCACTCCACACTTCCCTTTCCTACTTGGACAAAAAGGAACACTACATGAGAATGCTGTTCATTGACTACAGCTCAGCGTTCAACACCACAATGCCCTGCAAGCTCATCACTAAGCTAAGAACCCTGGGACCTGATGGGACTTCCCCAGGTGGTCAGGGTAGGCAGTGTGGTGCCAGGACAACAACCTCTCCCTCAACATCGGCAAGACAATGGAACTGATCGTAGACTACAGGAAACGGAGAGCTGAGCACGCCCCCATTCACGTCGACGGGGCTGTAATGGAGCAGGCCGAGAGCTTCAAGTTCCTCATTTCCACATCACTAATGAAAAATCATGGTCCAAACATCCCAACAGTCATGAAGAGGGCACAACAACGCCTCTCGAAAACATTCACTTGCTTGACCATGTTGCAGGTCATAAATTGTTGAATGCAATATTTGCTTTGTGAACTTCAACGGAGAGGTGTTGCTCTCCGGTGTTGAGGAAACAAACGTATGTTTATTTTTATTTTTTATAATATATTCCGCCACTGTGACTTGTCTTTTTGACGTCTTTGGAACCAAAAATCTCAAATTTGGACTCATCAGAACAAAGGACAGATTTCCACTGGTCTAATGTCAAATGCTCGTGTTTCTTGAGCCAAGCAAGTCTCTTCTTATTTGTTTCCTTTAGTAGTGGTTTCTTTGCTGCATTTCGACCATGAAGGCCTGAGTCACGCAGTCTCATCTGAACAGTTGATGTTGAGATGTGTCTGTTACTTGAACTCTGAAGCATTTATTTCGGCTGCAATTTCTGAGGCTGGTAACTCTAATGAACTTATCCTCTGCAGCAGAGTTAACTCTGGGTCTTCCATTCCTGTGGCGGTCCTCATGAGAGCCAGTTTCATCATAGCGCTTGATGGTTTATGCGACTGCACTTGAAGAAACTTTCAAAGTTCTTTAAAAAAAAATCCGTATTGACTGACCATGTCTTAAAGTAATGGACTGTTGTTTCGCTTTGCTTATTTGAGCTGTTCTCGCCATAATATGGACTTGGTCTTTTACCAAATAGGGCTATCTTCTATATACCCCCTCACCTTGTCACAACAAAACTGATTGGCTCAAACGCATTAAGAACAAAATAAATCCCAAATAAACTTAAGGCACACCTGTTAACTGAAATGAAATCCAGGTGACTACCTCATGAAGCTGGTTGAGTGTGCAACGCTGTCATCAAGGCAAAGGGATGCTAATATGAAGAATCTCAAATATAAAATATATTTGAATGTGTTCAACACTTTTTTGGTTACTACAAGTTTCCATATGTGATATTTCATAGTTTTGTCATCTTCACTATTACTCTACAATAAAGAAAATAGTAAAAATAATAAAGAAAATCCTTGAATGAGTAGGTGTCCAAACTTTTGACTGGCAATATATTCGGAATGTAGTCAGACCTTTACATTTCACATTTTGTTATGTTACAGCCTTATTCTAAAATTATTTAAATATTTTCTCAATCTACACACAATAGCTGATAATGACAAAGTGAAAACTGGTTTTTATTTATTTATTTATTGCAAAAAAAGATAGAAATACCTTATTTACATAATAAGTATTCAGACCCTTTGCTATAAGACTTGAAATTGAGCTTAGGTGTCCTGTTTCCATTGATCATCCTTGAGATGTTTGTACAACTTGATTGGAGTCCAAATGTGGTAAATTCAATTGATTGGACATGATTTGGAAATGCACACCTGTCTATATCAAGTCCCACAGTTGACAGTGCATGTCAGAGCAAAAACCAAGCCAGGTCGAAGGATTTGTCTGTAGAGCTCCGAGACCGGATTGTCGAGGCACTGATCTGGGGAAGGACACCAAAAAATGTCTGCAGCATGGAAGGTCCCCAAGAACACAGTGGCCTCCATCATTCTTAAATGGAAGAAGTTTGGAACCACCAAGACTCTTCCTAGAGCTGGCCGCCCAGCCAAACTGAGCAATCTGTGGAGAAGGGCCTTGGTCAGGGAGGTGACCCAGAACCCAAAGGCCACCCAAAGTTCAGAACCTTCCAGAAGGACAACCATCTCTGTAGCACTCACCCAAATCAGGCCTTTATGGTCGAGTAGTCAAACAGAAGCCACTCCTCAGTAAAAGGCACAACAGCCCGCTTACATGCTGACCAGACCGGACACATAGCGTGCTCGAGCGTCGCAAAATAAATTTAGAAATCCATGTTATTCAATTATTGCACCCACACTGCTCACGTGCGCCAACGAGCGTCTGCGTCGCCAAGGGCTAAAATAGAACTGCTTTCTATTTCTGACGCAGATCGCGCTGAAAGTCCTGCCTCTCCCATCTCATTGGTTTATAGAAGCAGGTAGACTAAATGTTTTTCCGGTTGTCGTGGTAAAAGTGTAGATGCCAATCACCATATAAGTTCAAAGATGAAAAAGCCTGGAAGGAGGAGAGATGACTAGAAACGATTCGGTTGGCCGTTTTATGTGTGGATTAATTGTCGGAGTAGAAGACCTTGTGCATTTCAGGTAAAATAACAACTCAATGTTTATATCCCAGGACAAATTAGCTAGCATGTGCAAACTAGCTAAATTGCCATACATGTTTAATGCTTTTCGACTTGTCCCCAAATTTTATGTAATTGGTTCAGAGTTTGTTTTGGTATTTTAACCTGCGTCTCGTAATCGCGTTTGTTGTGGGGGGACAAAATAAATTTATGCACGATAGCGCACGCGCACAGCCGGTTTGGGTTTCGTGTTAGAGTTTGTCAAAAGGCACCTAAAGACTCAGACCATGAGAAACAAGATTCTCTGGTTAATAGCACACCCAACTACCTACCTCACCTCCATATTGTTCTTATTTACTTTTTTGCACACCAGTATTTCTACTTGCACATCCATGTTAGTTTGTTAAGTTAATTGCTTCACTACTGGCCTATTTATTGCCTTACCTCCTTACTCCATTTGCACACACTGTATATAGATTTTTCTATTGTGTTATTGACTGTACTTTTGTTTATCCTATGTGTAACTGTTGTTTTTTGTCGCACTGGTTTGCTTCATCTTGGCCAGGTTGCAGTTGTAAATGAGAACTTGTTCTCAACTGGCCAACCTGGTTAAATAAAGGTGAAATTTTTTTTATTTTTAAGATTGAACTCTTTGGCCTTAATGCCAAGCGTCACATGTAGAGGAAACCTGGCACCATCCCTACGGTGAAGCATGGTGATGGCAGCATCATACTGTAGGGATGTTTTTCAACAGCAGGGACTGGGAGACTAGTCAGGATCGATGGGAAGATGAATGGAGCAAAGTACAGAGAGATCCTTGATGAAAATTTGCTCCAGAGCACTCAGGATCTCAGAATGGGGCAAAGGATCACCTTCCAACAGGACAACGACACTAAGCACACAGCCAAGACAACACAGGAGTGGCTTAGGGATATGTCCTTGAGTGGCCCTGCAAAAGCCCGGACCCGATCAAACACCTCTGGAGAGACCTGAAATCCAACCTGACCTGAAATCCAACCTGAGAGGTTCTGCAGAAAAGAATGGAAGAAACTCCAAATACAGGTGTTACAAGCTTACAGAGTCGCCCCAAGAAGACTCGAGGCTGTAATCGCTGCCAAAGGTACTTAAAAGTGAAGGGTATGAATACTTACAGTTGTAGTCGGAGGTTTACACACTCAATTAAAATTTGGTAGCATTGCCTTTAAATTGTTTAACTTAGGTCAAGCGTTTCGGCTAGCCTTCAACAAGCTTCCCACAATAAGTTGGGTGAATTTTGGACCATTCCTCCAGACAGAGCTGGTGTAACTGAGTCAGGTTCGTAGGCCTCCTTGCTCAAACACGCTTTTTCAGTTCTGCCCACAAATTTTCAATAGGATTGAGGTCAGGGCTTTGTGATGGCCACTCCAATACCTTGACTTTGTTGTCCTTAAGCCATTTTGCAACATATTTTGAAGTATGTTTGGGGTCATTGTCCATTTGGAAGACCCATTTGAGACCAAGCTTTAACTTCCTGACTGATGTCTTGAGATGTTGCTTCAATATATCCACAATTTTCCTCCCTCATTTTGCCATTTATTTTGTGAAGTGCACCAATCCCTCCTGCAGCAAAGCACCCCCACAACATGCTGCCACCCCCGTGCTTCACAGTTGGGATGGTGTTCTTCGGCTTGCAAGCATCCCCCTTTTCCTCCAAACATAACAATGGTCATTATGCCCAAACGGTTCTATTTGTGTTTCCTCTGACCAGAGGACATTTATCCAAAAAGTATGATCTTTGTCCCCATGTGTTGTTGCAAACCGTAGTCTTGCTTTTTTAATGGCAGTTTTGGAGCAGTGGCTTCTTCCTTGCTGAGCGGCCTTTCAGGTTATGTCGATATAGGACTTGTTTTACTGTGGATATAGATACTTTTGTACCCGTTTCCTCCAGCATCTTCAAAAGGTCCTTTGCCGTTGTTCTGAGATTGATTTGCACTTTTCACACCAAAGTACGTTCATCTCTAGGAGACAGAACGCATCTCCTTCCTGAGCAGTATGACGGCTGTGTGGTCCCATGGTGTTTATGCTTGCGTACCATTGTTTGTACAGATGAATGTGGTACCTTCAGGCGTTTGGAAATTACTCCCAACGATGTACCAGACTTGGAGGTCTACAATTTTTTGATGAGGTCTTGGCTGATTTCTTTCGATTTTCCCATGATGTCAAGGAAAGAGGCACTGAGTTTGAAGGTAGGGCTTGAAATACATCCACAGGAACACCTCCAATTGACTCAAATGATGTCTATCAGAAGCTTCTAAAGCCATGACAACATTTTCTGGAATTTTCCAAACTGATTAAAGGCACAGTCAACTTAGTGTATGTAAAACTTCTGACCCACTGGAATTGTGATAGTGAATTATAAGTGAAATAATCTGTCTGTAAACAATTGTTGGAAAAAGTACTTGTCATGCACAAAGACGTCCTAACCGACTTGCCAAAACTATAGTTTGTTAACAAGAAACTTGAGTGGTTGAAAAACGAGTCAATGACTCCAACCTAGGTGTATGTAAATTTCCGACTTCAACTGTATGTAAATGTCATCATCATCAACTTTGCAAAAATGTCTAAAAAACTGTTTTTGCTTTGTCATGATGGGGTAGTGTGTAGATTGATGAGATGAAAAAACAATTTAATTTTAGAATAAGGTTGTAACGTAACAAAATAGAGGATAAAGTCATGGGTTCTGAATACTTTTCCCGAATGCACGGTACATACACTGCATAACTAAAATGTGGACACCTGCTCGCCGAACATCTTGTTCCAAAATCATGGGCATTTGCTGCTATAACAGCCTCCACTCTTCTGGGAAGGCTTTCCACTAGTAGTTGGAAAATTGCTGCGGGGACTTGCTTCGATTCAGCCACAAGTGCATTTAGTGAGGTTGGGCGATTAGGCTTGGCTCGCAGTTGTCGCTCCAATTTATCACAACGGTGCTCAATGGAGTTGACTGGCCTGCACAGAGCCCTGACCTCAAGTTCTTCCACACCAATCTTGACAAACATTTTCTGTATGGACCTCGCTTTGGGCACAGGGGTATTGTGATGCTGGAACAGGAAAGGGCCTTGCCCAAACTGCTGCCACAAAGTTGGAAGCGCAGAATCCTCTAGAATGTCATTGCATGCTGTTGCGTCTCCCTTCAGATCTCCCTTCACTGGAACTAAGGGGCCTAGCCTGAACCATGAAACAGTCCCAGAACATCATTCCTCTTGGCACAGGTAGCATTCTTCTGACATCCGCCAAACCCATATTCATCCGTCGGACTGCCAGATGGTTAATTAAGCATGATTCATCACTCCAGAGAACGCGTTTCCACTGCTCCAGAGCGCAATGGCGGTGAGCTTTACATCACTCCAGCTGACACTTGGCATTGCGCATGGTGATTTTAGGCTTTTTTATGTGCTTCAGCACTCGGCGGTCCCGTTCTGTGAGCTTGTGTGGCCTACCACTTCGCGGCTGAGCCATTGTTGCTCCATTTCGCAATAACACTTAGTTGACCGGGAAATCTCTAGCAGGGCAGAAATTTGACAAACTGACTTGTTGGAAAAGTTGCATCTTATGACAGTGCCACGTTGAAAGTCACTGAGCGCTTCAGTAAGGCCATTCTACTGTCAATGTTTGTCTATGAAGATTGCATGACTGTGCTCAATTGTATACACCTGTCAGCAATGGGTGTGGCTGAAATGGCAGAATCCACTGTTTTGAAGAGGTGTCCACATACTTTTGTATATATTGTGTGCCTACCTTAATTATCTCCTACCCCTGCACATCAACTCAGTACTATTAACCCTTGTACATAGCGTTACTCATTGTTTATCTATTACTTATATTGCACGTTTTACTTTACTATTATTTCTCTATTTTCTTTCTCTTTGCATTGTTGGGAAGGGCCCATAAGTAAGCATGTGACAAATAACATTTTCTTTTATTATCAGTGATAAGCAAAACGAAACAAATCAAGGGGAAAAGGATTTGTCTGTCCATTTTAATGATAAGATAGATGTAAGTTTGTCTGACCCAAATCTGTTTGAGCTGTGTATAGTCAACTCCTATATAGTTGTTGTCATGTCAGTTTTGGCATGACAATGACCACAGTAGTTGGAAAGACAAACAGATCTGAGAACAGTATAGATATAAGAATGTACACCTAATCTCTGATCAACACTAGTTAGTAACAATATAAGGAATGTGGGGATAAGAGGAATAAGGTAAAACCGAGACAAACGGTCTCGGAGAGTGATGGACAGTGAGAGAGAGACAGATAAACAGGACAGAAGACTAACCTTGGCAACAGCCATCTCAAAGTCCTCCTGGTTGACGTGCACTCTCCTCTCCCTGAGGGCGTACATCCCAGACTCTGTGCACACACCCTGAGACGTAAGAAGGAACAGAAACACAAATACAGGTTAACCATGGTGAAATAACACAATGACCTACAGTGACAAAGTCATTAAGACCCACAGTGGTCGAACACTAAGGCACTCCAGAAACAGGGTGACAAATTCCTAGGCTAGAGGAGGTTTCAGGATGGCTAATTTGACATATTCTGCCCTTGTGCATATGCAAGCCCTAATGTGGTGGGAGTATCAAGTCAGTGGGTATTCTATTATAATATTCTACAGTCATACCTCGTAAATGTAAAACCCTGTGGTACGTGTCCACTACATTGAACTAGACAAAATGTAAAATGGTTAAACAAACAGATCCCCACCGGTTCCCAAAATGGGGGTCCGACCCAGAAGGTTTTGGGGGGTGGGGGGTCGTGAGTGTGAAACTGAATATATTCATTCACATAATAGGCTACACCATTTGTATTTGATATACCTTTTGATCTCGTTACTAACATAGGCCTATGGTGTTGCACCAAATACTTGTCTCAGAATAACTGAATCTGTGGTTCAAAAACTAAAAGTTGAGCGTCTTGACTGTTGACCAGCAAGCACTCATTTAATCTTCTCCGGTTTTGCCTGGCAAAAACAGAGTACATGTTTGTATTGTCGATATACAGTATTCACACCCCTCGACTTTTTCCACATTTTGATGTGTTACAAAGACGGATAAAGACGGATTTAAATGGTCATCATTTGTCAACGATCTACACAAAATAGATCGCAATAAAATAAGACACTAATATACAGAGTGTACAAAACATTAGGAACACTTGCACTTTCCATGAAAGACTGACCAGGTGAAAGCTATGATTATTTATGTCACTGTAAATCCACTTCAAAATCAGTGTAGATGAAGGGGCAGAGACAGGTTAAAGAATGATTTCTAAGACTTGATACAATTGAGACATGGTTTGTGTGCAGTACCAGTCAAACGTTTGGACACACCTCATTCCAGGGTTTTTGTTTTTCTACATTGTAGAATAGTGAATATTCTATGAAAACTATGAAATAACACATGGAATCATGTAGTAACCACTAAAGTGTTAAACAAAATATATTTGAGATTCTTCAAAGTAGCCACCCTTTGCCTTGATGACAGCTTTGCACACCTAGCATTCTCTCAACCAGCTTCATGAGGAAGTCACCTGGAATTCATTTAAATTAACTGGTGTGCGTGGTTATAAGTTACTTTGTGGAATTTTTCCTTTTTAATGCGTTTGAGCAAGTCAGTTGTGTTGTGACATGGTAGGGCCGGTATACAGAAGATAGCCCTATTTGGTAAAAGAACAAGTCCAATATTACGGCAAGAACAGCTCACATAAGCAAAAAGAAAAGACTGTCCATCATTACTTTAAGACATGAAGGTCAGTCAATCCTCAAGTGCAGTCGCAAAAACCATCAAGCGCTATGATGAAACTGGTTCTGAGGACCGCCACAGGAAAGGAAGACCCAGAGTTACCTCTGCTGCAGAGGATAAGTTCATTGGAATTAACTGCACCTCAGATTGCAGCCCAAATAAATGCTTCAGAGTTAAAGTAACAAACACATCTCAACATTAACTGTTCAGAGGAGACTGCATGAATTCAGGCCTTCATTGCTGCAAAGAAACCACTACTAAAAGGACACTGGTGGAAATCGGTCCTTTGGTCTGGAGTCCAAATCTGAGATTTTTGGTTCCAACCGCTGTGTCTTTATGAGAATAGTGAAAGCATGTGTAGTTCCCACCGTGAAGCATGGATGTGGTGTGATGATTCTTTGCTGGTGACACTGTCTGATTTAATTAGAATAAGGCACACTTAATTAGCATGACTTCCACAGCAATATGCCATCCCATCGGATTTGCGCTTTGGGTCAATTTGGGTCAAACCCAAAACACACCTCCATGCTGAGTAAGGGCTCTTTCACCAATGAGAGTGATAACCCAATTGAGAAGGTTTGGGATGAGTTGGACCGCAGAGTGAAGGAAAAGCAGCCAACAAGTGCACAGCATATGTGGGAACTCCTTCGAGACTGTTGGAAAAGCATTCCTTATGAAGTTGGTTGACAGAATGCCAAGAGCGTGCAAAAAAAACTCAAGGCAAAGGGTGGCTACTTTGAAGAATCTAAAATATATTTAGATTTGTTTAACTTTTTTTGGTTACTACGTGATTCCATGTGTTATTTCCTAGTTTTGATGTCTGTACTATTATTCTACATGAGTAGGTGTCTAAACTTTTGACAGGTACAGTATGTGTGCCATTAAGAGGGTGAACAGCAAAACAAAAGATGTAAGTGCCTTTGAACGAGGTATAGTAAGTAGTAAGTGCCAGGCGCACCGGTTTGAGTGCATCAAGAACTGCAATACTGCTGTGTTTTTCACGCTAAAGAGTTTCCTGTGTGTATCAAGAATAGTACACCACCCGAAGGACAGCCATCCAACTTGACAACTGTGGGAAGCATTGGAGTCAACATGGGCCAGCATCCCTGTGGAATGCTTTCGACACCTTGTAGAGGCCATGACCTGACGAATCGAGGCTTTGAGAGCACAAGGGGGTGCAACTCACGATTAGGAAAGTGTTCCTAATGCTTTGTACACTCAGTGCATGTTGAATACAAGTATTACAAGTATTGAATACTTGAATACAAGTATTCAACACCCTGAGCCAATACATGTTATAATCATCCTTTAGCAGCAATTATAGCTGAGAGTCTTTCTAGGCAAGTCAGAGCTTTGCACACCTGGATTGTACAATATTTGTCCATATATATATATTTTTTAAATATTTTTTTTTGATAGACAGCCAAAGTTCAGTGGCGACCCGTCATTCAGGGCAGAGCAAAAAAAAGGCTTGCCTGTTTTCATGTTATTTCGGCAATGTGTCACATCTCAGTTTGCAAACAATGTCAAAAACAATATATATCATTGAGTTAATAAAGCCGCATACAAACATGGTCTCTTTTTTGCTTTATTGGGTAAGGGAGCTCCAAAATGCAGGTGTTTCAGCCTAGCTCAGTGCTTTCTGTGGTGGTGGGGCAAGTCAGCAGAAAATACAGAGCCACTCAGGAACATTCAACGTTGTCTTGGTAAGCAACTCCAATGTATATTTGGCATTTTAGGTTATTGTCCTGCTGAAAGGTAAATTTGTCTCCTAGTGTCTGGTGGAGAGTGGACAGGTTTTCCTCTAGGATATTGCCTGTGCTTAGCTCTATTCCATTTATTATTATCCTAAATAAACTCCCTGGTCCTTGACGATGATAAGTATACCCCTAACATGATGCAGCCACCATCAATCTTGAATATATGAATGGTACTCGTGTTCGATTTGCCCAAAACAAAACTTTGTATTGGGGAGGAAAAGTCAGTTTCTTTGCCACATTTTTTTGCAGCATTACTTCAGTGCCCTATTGCAAACACGATGCATGTTCTGGAATATTTTTATTCTGTACAAGTTTACACTCTGCCATTTGTTAATACTGTGGAGTAATTACAATGTTGACGTAGCCTCAGTAACCTCCCAACACAGCCATTAAACTCTAACCATTTTAAAAATCCCTATTGACCTGATGGTGAAATCCCTGAGCTGTTTCCTTCTCTGGCAACCGATTTAGGAAGGGTGCCGATATCTTTGTAGTGACTGGGTGTATTGATACACCATCCAAAGCGTAATTAATCACGTCACCAGGCTCAAAGGGATATTCAGTGCCTATTTTCTTCCCATCTACCAATAGGTGCCCTTGTTTGCGAACCATAGGAAAACCTCCCCTGGTCTTTGAGGTTTAATCTGCTCAATTAACAGATCTTACAGTATATGTGTCGGGTACAGAGAGAGCGAGAGATCGGGTAGTCATTTAAAAATGACCTCACAATAAGCCAGATGAGTAACTTAGATTGTGGTGCTGAAACTTGAAGCAGCAGCCGTGGCACAATCAACCGAAAATAGACAGCTCATGGTGCTGAAAGTGGTCAAATCCGAGTAGGCATAATTCATTTCAACAGTCTTCATTTTAATTAGACTTCACTAACAACAAGAGAGATGTGTTGGAGACGATTTCTTCTATTTAAGAAAAAAAAAGAGGTAGGCCTACCTGTTTGACAGACAATTAGACTATAGACTGCTATATCCATAGATTTGTTGGTCACATCCTCCAACCACCATGAACTCTTTAAATAGACATCCACTGACACGGAGGTAGGCTATTAAGCTAAAAACCAAGACTCAAATGGTGGTGTATGAGGGCAATAGGCCAAACTTTTTTAAAGATAATTGCAAAAAGCATAGGCCTACCCATTGTTAGCTTAACATTTTGAAGCAAATAAAGCACTTGTGATTATACAATGCATTCGGAAAGTATTCAGACACCTTTACTTTTTCTAAATGTTGTTACGTTTGCTGTATTCTAAAATGGACTAAATTGCTTTTTTAGTTATCAATCTACACACAATACCCCATAATAGAATTTTTGGGAAAAACAACAAAAGAGCTCAGAGCTCTGACGAAGTCCGCGAGGCCGATACGTAAGCTTATAAAAGATCAGTGATACTATCAAGAGCAGTGTGCGGTTTCCTTTTTCATTCATCTTGTTCAACTGTTGCCATGCACCTGCAAAAAGTTTGCTCAGATGTGCAAGTGCCTTTTGAATTTTGGTTCCAAACTTCATCCATTTAAGAATGATGGAGGCCATTGTGTTCTTGGGGACCTTTAATGCTGCAGAAATGTTTTGGTACTCTCCCCCAGATCTGTTCCGACACAATCCTGTCTCGGAGCTCTACGGTCAATTCCTTCGACCTCATGGCTTGGTTTATGCTCTGGCCTGCACTGTCAACTCTGGGACCTTACATAGACAGGTGTGTGCCTTTCCACATCAAGTGGACTCCAATCAAGTTGTAGAAACATCAAGGATGATTAATGGAAACAGGATGCACTTGAGCTCAATTTAGAATATTATAGCAAAGGGTCTGAATACTTATGTAAATAAGGTAACTATTTTTAATAAAAGTGCAAACATAAAAAAACTGTTTTCGCTTTGTTTTTATGAGGTATTGTGTGTAGATTGATGAGGAAAAATTACTTTAGTCCATTTCAGAATAAGGCTGGAATGTAACAAAATGTGAAAAAACTCAAAGGGTCTGAATACTTTCAAAGCAATTCATGCACTGTAACATGAATGGCCTTGAGCTCAAAATGCAGGTGTAAAATGTAGTTTATTTCTGTAAATGCGTCATCGTTTATGCATGTAATGACAGGCTTCATTGGTGCAGGGATTGCGGGAGGGGTCTCGAGCTTCGAAGCACTCCTTTTTGGGGGGTAGTGGGTCAAAAAGTGAGAACCACAGGCCTAATGGGTAGAGGCTAAAATACTTCCCTTACTAGCCCTCATACTCTGAACCCCGTTCCAAAGTGTCTCAGCCCTGTGGTAGCCTTCATATGGTTGACCCCATTCCAAACCGTGTGTCTCAGTCTCTCACCTTAACCTCAGCCCCGGAGGCTCCTGGCATCAGCTCTGCAATCTTCCTCAGGTTAATACCACGCGTCAGGTTCATCTTCCTTGAGTGGATCTTCAGGATGTCCAAACGAGCCTGTGGAGCAGAAATAAATGGGACGGGGCTAGAATTACGACACTGTAGCAGCAAGCTGCTCTCATGAAACTGAACGAGTGTCAACGCACACACACATTTCAGAGCGTGAGGAGAGAGTGAGGATGCTGGACTAGACTCAATGGTATAAATCCTTTATTTAAAAATAAATCTTAATTAAAAAAACAATTATTAAACAAATGGTGCCAGAATACAACACTTTATATTCCTGATGAAATTCTAATAGGGCTGGAAAATGCAAGGGATCTCACTATTAGATATGATCACGATAATTAGGTTAAGATATGTTATGTATTGCGATTAGATACAGATTTTGCGATTCAATGTACCAAACATATTGCTCACCATATGTCTGCTGCAGAGGTACAAGAGAGCAATGAAGAAACGAGTTTTGAACGGTAATGGAAATAAGAGCTGAAAACAAATTGCTTCCAGATTTAAAAAAAGATGGAGAACAACCATGAAGGAAAAATACTGGCGTTTTGGTGCAGGTACAGCCAACTAGAGTAAAAATAATATTGCACTATTTTCAAAACCATAAGATATCGTAAAAAATCATATCCCGATATGTAACTATCGATTTTTTTCCGATCAGCAAAGAATCTGCTTCATATCACACAGCATTTAAAGGTAATTTCTGATTGACACGACATATGCAACGTTTACCGTGAATGAGGTTTAACAAACATTCCCTTTAAAAAAGGTGCATTGCTGACGGATAGAATCCCGGCCCAAAGGCAGATTTCTACTAGTTGTATATTATTCATATTTGTTTTATCATAATATTTGAGGGGCTAAAAAAACATGCTGGAACAGTACTGACCTCTTCATTGGGAGGTGGGAACTCTATTTTCCTGTCGATGCGGCCGGGCCGGAGCAGGGCAGAGTCCAGGATGTCAATACGGTTGGTGGCCATGATGACCTGAGAAAGCACAAACACAAACACAGTATTAGTCCTTTTGGTCTTATTCAGCCTTTTCCATATAGACTTCTTCGGTATGCACTTTTCTATATGTTAGCATGTTAGGCTAACCCTATGTGATCACCTTTAAAAAACATGTTCAATACATTACTTCACGTAAAGGGTTCGAAAATATAATTGCAGTGTTAGAAAGGTAGGTTGTAAATTGCAAGAACATTGGACAGAAAGGGTTTAGGGAATTAACATGCCTGAACACAGAAATGATTCCCAGCTACTCTAGACCAAAAATGTGTTCTATAACTAGAATATGCTAGTATGCTAGCTATAAATAAATATGCTAGTTAGTTCAATCACAATGACTTTGATTCCTATAGTCGAGTAGCCTTGCATTTACAATTGCGCAAGTTTCTGTGGATTTTGTTTAGAGGTTCTCTCTAGAAATGGAAACCTTTGAAATCCAAGTATATAGTGAAAACAATAGTTAGCAATGTAACTGGCTAGCAGTCAATGTGGACTTGGGCATCATTCAAAGCAGCAGAAAAATAGAGACAAGTATGAGATGTGATGAGAGTTGCATGAGAGTGATGAGTTCTAAACTTGAAATATTGTTAATTATCAGGTATTCTATTGGAATATTGAGTACCAGTCTAGTTTCTACACCAGAAGTTAATGGTTATCTGTTGGTGGAACGTATTGAGTAAAGGAAATCACATGGCAGGCACTGATAAGAGTGAAGAGATGTGGTTTAGTGAGGGGTGGGGGGGTTGTCGAGGTCGACATTTTTGCTAAATTATTAAAATAAAAACAGAAATATCACATTTACATAAGTATTCAGAACCTTTACTCAGTACTTTGTTGAAGCACTTTTGGCAGCGATTACAGGAAGCACAGGAGCCCCATCGAGCTGGACAGAGCACAGGGTAGTGCAAGGCTGACCCCCAGGGGTCAGGGGGTCTGTATAGATTTTTGTAACATTTGAATTTGTATCCTTCAAAATGTATGGAATTTCAATAAAAAATATATATAAATGATTGAAATATTTATCCTAAAATCTAAGAGCAGCTTCATTTAAATTCTTCACAAACCATGGAGAAGTACTGCCTCAGTAGTGTAGCTCCTCCAGGCATGAGGTTGACTACTGTGAAGGGTGCAAGCCTCTCCCTTGGGAAACGTTGCTAGCTGACCAGGCAACAGTGTGAAAGAAGGTAGAGCTTTGTTCCACCTCCTCCCAGGAGTCTCTTCCCTCTTCACTTGCTCCTGTTAACAAAAGCACCACTGGGTCTTCCAGCCTATTGCCATGCAGCAGCGTGGAGAGGGCGAAGTCACCTCCAATGTTGCGCCACTGGTCTGCCAGGTCAAACTACAGGTTCGGCCCCGCTGCCACCGTGAGACCCAGCGTGGAGACAAGGCACCCCACATCGCCCATGGTCACCAGGCTGAGGGCACTTGCTCTTGATCAGGGAGACGACAAGGTGAGGCAGGGAAGGGGTGAGGGAGAGCGCTCCTCTAGATGGAGCGTCCCCAGGCCGAGCTCCAACATGTTCTTCACCAAACTGGGCGACTCTTCTCATGGCCGAGGTAGAGTCATGTCACCGTACTATACAACTGTACTGTTAGAGAGCCCCTCAAACTATTTTCCATTTGCTAGAGTTAAGGGTCTGACTGTCATACTGTGTGGTGTTGGACTACTCTCTCTGTACATACAGTACCAGTCAAAAGTTTGGACACCTACTTATTCAAGGGTTTTTCTTTATATTACCATTTTCTACATTGTAGAAGAGTGAAGAAATCAAAACATATTGAATCATTTAACCAAAAGTGTTAAATCTAAATATATTTTATATTATTCAAAGTAGC
Organism: Salvelinus alpinus; assembly: GCF_045679555.1. NCBI lineage: Eukaryota > Metazoa > Chordata > Actinopteri > Salmoniformes > Salmonidae > Salvelinus > Salvelinus alpinus. Next base: position 29,629,869 of record NC_092088.1, read on the forward strand.
CACCCTGTGCCTTGAATTGTGTGCAAAGCTGTCATCAAAGCAAAGGGTTGCTATTTGAAGAATCGCAAATACATTTTGACTTTTTTGGTTACTACATGATTCCATGTGTTATTTCATAGTTCTACAATATGGAAAATAGTACAAACAGACCCTTGAATGAGTGGGTGGTCAAACTTTTGACAGGTACTGTACATACGGTCCACCCCCACCCTCCAGTGTCCTAGAGAGGAACCACGCTGACGGGTCCGAGGCTGTGGGAGGCGCTATGGTGCCCTGCCTTTACCAGCTGGCTGACAGTGTCTCACGATCAACGTCTCCCCGTCTATCTGCCCCAGATAGATGTGGACATCAGTTTGGAGCCAGTGCGTCAGCAGCCTCAGAAGAGGTAAAAACACTGAAGTGCTCAACATGGACACAATTGCTTTTAGTCATTAAAATATTCATTTTGAAAACATTAAAATCAGTAATGTTGTTTAAACTATACCAAAGAGTTTCTAAACCCAGAGGTCCAACATCACGATACTTCCGAGAACGCTTTGCAAAGCAGACACGAAAGACCAGACCTGAGTTTGGGAAATCAATGAGATTATTATTCCTTAGTTGTTAAATTTCTTGATCTCTAAAAAGGCAACACCTAGATTCGCGCCAACGTCTTAAGTAGCTGAACATGTTACAGTGAGGGAAAAAAGTATTTGATCCCCTGCTGATTTTGTACGTTTGCCCACTGACAAAGAAATGATCAGTCTATAATTTTAATGGTAGGTTTATTTGAACAGTGAGAGACAGAATAACAACAAAAATATCCAGAAAAACGCATGTCAAAAAAGTTATAAATTGATTTGCATTTTAATGAGGGAAATAAGTATTTGACCCCCTCTCAATCAGAAAGATTTCTGGCTCCCAGGTGTCTTTCATACAGGTAACGAGCTGAGATTAGGAGCACACTCTTAAAGGGAGTGCTCCTAATCTCAGTTTCTTACCTGTATAAAAGACACCTGTCCACAGAAGCAATCAATCAATCAGATTCCAAACTCTCCACCATGGCCAAGACCAAAGAGCTCTCCAAGGATGTCAGGGACAAGATTGTAGATCTACACAAGGCTGGAATGGGCTACAAGACCATTGCCAAGCAGCTTGGTGAGAAGGTGACAACAGTTGGTGCGATTATTCGCAAATGGAAGAAACACAAAATAACTGTCAATCTCCCTTGGCCTAGGGCTCCATGCAAGATCTCACCTCGTGGAGTTGCAATGATCATGAGAATGGTGAGGAATCAGCCCAGAACTACACAGGAGGATCTTGTCAATGATATCAAGGCAGCTGGGACCATAGTCACCAAGAAAACAATTGGTAACACACTACGCCGTGAAGGACTGAAATCCTGCAGCGCCCGCAAGGTCCCCCTGCTCAAGAAAGCACATATACATGCCCGTCTGAAGTTTGCCAATGAACATCTGAATGATTCAGAGGACAACTGGGTGAACGTGTTGTGGTCAGACGAGACCAAAATGGAGTTCTTTGGCATCAACTCAACTTGTCGTGTTTGGAGGAGGAGGAATGCTGCCTATGACCCCAAGAAACCATCCCCACCGTCAAACATGGAGGTGGAAACATTATGCTTTGGGGGTGTTTTTCTGCTAAGGGGACAGGACAACTTCACCGCATCAAAGGGACGATGGACGGGGCCATGTACCGTCAAATCTTGGGTGAAAACCTCCTTCCCTCAGCCAGGGTATTGAAAATGGGTCGTGGATGGGTATTCCAGCATGACAATGACCCAAAACACACGGCCAAGGCAGCAAAGGAGTGGCTCAAGAAAAAGCACATTAAGGTCCTGGAGTGGCCTAGCCAGTCTCCAGACCTTAATCCCATAGAAAATCTGTGGAGGGAGCTGAAGGTTCGAGTTGCCAAACGTCAGCCTCGAAACCTTAATGACTTGAAGAAGATCTGCAAAGAGGAGTGGGACAAAATCCCTCCTGAGATGTGTGCAAACCTGGTGGCCAACTACAAGAAACATCTGACCTCTGTGATTGCCAACAAGGGTTTTGCCACCAAGTACTAAGTCATGTTTTGCAGAGGGGTCAAATACTTATTTCCCTCATTAAAATGCAAATCAATTTATAAAATTTTTGACATGCGTTTTTCTGGATTTTTTTGTTGATATTCTGTCTCTCACTGTTCAAATAAACCTACCATTAAAATTACAGACTGATCATTTCAATGTCAGTGGGCAAACGAACAAAATCAGCAGGGGATCAAATACTTTTTTCCCTCACTGTAAATATTACACTAGCCTCTTAAAAAGTATGGTTGGGCAGTATCCAGATTTCAATACCTTCATACTGTGCATGGGCCATCCCAGGATATACGGTATTACCGGTAGTGCATAAGGGGCGCTATTTTTAAAAGCCTAAAAAAAGTTACTTACCAGAATGACAAAACGCTAACAAGTACACTACATGACCAAAAGTATGTGGACACTTGCTCGTCGAACATCTCATTCCAAAATCATGGGCATTAATATGGAGTTGGTCCAGCTTTGCTGCTATAGCAGCCTCCACTCTTCTGGGAAGTCTTTCCACTAGATGTTGGAGCACTGCTGCAGGGACCTGCTTCCATTCAGCCACAAGAGCATTAGTGAGGTCGGGCACTGATGTTGGGAGATTAGGCTTGGCTTGCAGTCGGCGTTCCAATTCATCTCAAGGTGTTCGATGGGAAAACAGGTAAGGGCCTTCCCCAAACTGTTGCCACGAAGTTGAAAGCACAGAATCGTCTAGAATGTCATTGTATGCTGTAGCATTAAGATTTCCAGTGATGAAAAACAGCCCCAGACCATTATCCTTCCTCCAAACTTTAGTTGGCACTATGCATTGGGGCAGATAGTGTTCTCCTGGCATCCGACAAACAAACATTTATCAGTCGGACTGCCAGATGGTGAAGTGTGATTAATCACCCCAGAGAACGCTTTTCCACTGCTCCAGAGTCCAATGGCGGCGAGCTTTACACCACTCCAGCCGATGCCTGGCATTGCGCATGATGATCTCAGGCTTGTGTGCGGCTGCTCGGCCATGGAAACCCATTTCATGAAGCTTACGACGAACAGTTCTTGTGCTGACGTTGCTTCCAGACGCAGTTTGGGACTCTAGTGATTGTTGCAACAGAGTACAGAAGATATTTACGCACGGCACGCTTCAGCACTCGGCAGTCCCAAGCTCACAGAATATGTGGCCGTTGTTGCTCCTAGACGTTTCCACTTCACAATAACAGCACTTAGTTGTCCGGGGCAGGTCTAGCAGGGCAGAAATGTTATGAACTGACTTGTTGGAAAGGTGGCATCCTATGACGGTGCCACATTGAAAGTCACTGGGATCTTCAGTAAGGCCATTCTACTGCCAATGTTTGTCTACGGAGATTGCATGGCGGTGTGCTCAATTTTATACACCTGTCAACAACGGGTGTGGCTGAAATAGCCAAATCCACTAATTTGAAGGTGTGTCCACATACTTCTGTATATATAGCGTACTAAGGAATTAGCAGATGCTAGGTAAACACTAATGAGCGCATGCAAACATTTAATACTATGACAGACAACCCAGCTCATAAAATTATGCAAGTATCTCAAAACGCAGTTTGCAGCACACACAAAAACAAATATCTTAATCCAGGAGGGGATTGTCTCTGCTGCTGTTACGAAGATGCTTGATCTTGCAAGCTAACGTTAGCCACTTAGCTAATATTAGCAAAAACTCAGCTGGAGAAAATTGAGTTGGCACATCTTAGATAGTTAAATTAATAGTTATAAGATATATTGCTGGCAAACAAGTGAGGGGACACAAGTTACACTAAGTTGCACTGCTGAGAGAACTCACCTCACAAAGCTCCCATTTTGCTTTTTGTGCTTCTTTATAAAAAAACACACATGGCTGGCTCAAACCTCTTGAGAAAATATATAGTACCGGTAAGCTTCATAATAAAAAATTATCTAACGAGAAAAATTATGAATGCGATCTGCTTTATCTATTATAACGGTGTGTGTTATACACTCCGTCCCTAGGAGGGGTGCGTCACTTGAGTGGGTTGAGTCACTGACGTGATCTTCCTGTCTGGGTTGGCGCCCCCCCTTGGTTTGTGCCGTGGCGGAGATCTTTGTGGGCTATACTTGGCCTTGTCTCAGGATGGTAAGTTGGTGGTTGAAGATATCCCTCTAGTGGTGTGGGGGCTGTGCTTTGGCAAAGTGGGTGGGGTTATAACCTTCCTGTTTGGCCCTGTCCGGGGGTATCATCGGATGGGGCCACAGTGTCTCCTGACCCCTCCTGTTTCAGCCTCCAGTACATCTTGGCCATGTTCTGTATTAATCTCTACCCGGCACAGCCAGAAGAGGACTGGCCACCCCTCATAGCCTGGTTCCTCTAGGTTTTGGCCTTTCTAGGGAGTTTTTCCTAGCCACCGTGCTTCTACACCTGCATTGCTTGCTGTTTGGGGTTTTAGGCTGGGTTTCTGAACAGCACTGAGATCAGCTGATGTACGAAGGGCTATATAAATAAATTTGATTTGTGTAATAATTTGCGCTATTGAAACAGATGCAACTATAATGTGCTTCTGATCAACTACAACCAAAGCGTTACTTCGAACACAGGTTGCTTATCTCGAGTTGCATTGCAAATTGCCCAGTCAGGAACAAAGTTTGTTACGTGGAGTGTGCGATGACACAGCCGCCAGAGAAGGTAATGTTAGTGATTACACAGGGAGAAGATTATTTGTGCCCCTCTTATTTTGCTCATTGGCTGATACACTTTTGGCCATTCCCCTATTCTGAAATCAACACGGCGAAAAAAGACGAGTTTGCATCCCTGTATAATACTATTTTGTTCTTATTTAGAGGTGAAATATATTCTTTATCTGCATTTATTGCTCATTTCTATATAATCATCTTCATTAAAAAAAAACTAGTTCTGTCTGTTTATAGCATCAGAGAACATGCAAATACAGATTGATAGGTTGCAGAGGGCTAGAGTGGGTGGGAGGACAGTGAGTAGAGGACAATAGAGTAGCTATAGTGTGATTGATGGTGAGCATAGAAAGAAAGTGTTGTCAGACAGTACCGACAGGAGAGTGACAGAAATCAATCAGCGGAGAGAAGCGGTGCCATGTGTGTTATAGCAGAGGAATAGCATACACATTAAGTAAAGGGGCAGAGAGGGTGTGTGATGTTATATAGAGTGATCGTGTTATTGTAGATTAGGCCACATTATAAAGCATAAGACGACAGTGATGTATCTGTGTGTATGTACGTGTCACCCACTTTGATGTTCTTGGTGGCCTCGAAGCCATCCAGCTGGTTCAGCAGCTCCAGCATGGTCCTCTGCACCTCGCTGTCGCCCCCGCTGCCCCCCTCCAGACGTGACGAGCCGATCGAGTCAATCTCGTCCATGAAGATGATAGAGGGCGCATGCTCGCGGGCCATGACGAACAGCTCGCGCACCATGCGGGCACCTGGGATGGGGAAGATAGAGCAGAGTTACAGCCAGTGTAATGTTAGTGAAAAACGAATAATAACAACTTTTGTTTTACCAACTGCATGGTGAGAAACATTTAGCCTACTATCACTCAGTGCTCCATGAAAATGGACTGAAATGGGCTTAAACGTGCTGGAGCTGGCTAAACAGCAGGCTGTTTGGAGAACGGAAGCAGCAAAATATCTCCCTGATTCGGGAAATCCCGACATTACGGAATTACTAGACACTTGGGAAACCTGTCGAATGGTTACCAAAATGGCTGACAATGATCATTGATGACTCACCCTCTCCAATAAACTTCTGCACCAGCTCCGAGCCAGAAACCCTGATAAAGGTGCAGTCGGTGTGGTGGGCCACGGCTCTGGCCAGCAGGGTCTTCCCTGTGCCTGGGGGTCCGTACAGCAGCACACCCTGGTGGTGAGACACACAAGGGAGGCTAGACATCCCAAAACATGACAGAGTGCATCTCAAACGTCATGATGTATTTTAGTATAATTGTACTAGAATGAACTGGTGTCACTTTTTTCTGTTCCTTCTGGGAATCAATACTACTGAGGTTAATGTGATAAATGCTGTGTGGCATTGACAGAACAATACCTTAGGACAACCAACACAGTATGAAAAAGTCTGACAAACATTTGATTTTGGGAGTGTTGTATCCTTTAAGACAGGACAAGGTCAACTCAAATGCAAAAAGCAATTGTTTGAGTTCACCTTCAAAGCTTACTGGGTAACATATACAGTTGATATGACCTGTGAATTAACCAATAACCCAATAAAGGGCCACCCACCTTAGGCTGTGCAATGCCGAGAGCCTCGAAGAGCTCTGGGTGCTTGACTGGCAGCTCGATCACTTCCTTGATCTCCTTGATCTGCTTGTCCAGGCCACCAATCATCTCGTAGGTGGAGTCAGGTACCTTCTCCACCATCATGAGTGAGACCAGCGGGTCCACCTTGTTGGGCAGGATCTTGTGCAGGGTATAGCTGTCGTTGCGCAGCGCCACACGGCAATTTGGAGTCACCTGGTAGGAATGGGCAACGGGGTAAATCAGTGTGATACAGTCCTGAATCATGAGGAAGTTTGTTGCATTTATTCTTAATTTCAGTTGTGTTTTCATGTTTTTTCTTTCTGTCCAGCCACCTGAATTGGATGGGGATATTTGTTGTTCAACTGAATTTTGTTCCCTTAACACTCAAACCAATTTGACAAAAACAAATACTATAGTTAGATTAGTAACACACAACCAATAATTTGTCTGTACACAGATGTACATGTACCTTTGTACATATAAACATTAAGTTCTCATCACATTGGGGTCAAATATCAACAACGTGTCCATACTTACATCATTGATGTCAATGTTCTTATCCACATCCACCACAAATTTCCCCTCTGGATGGACCTGGAGACAATTAATTAGTTACAGCAGTAGTCTGTTAGTGTCATCTAGATGCAGCTACAGTATACAACAAAAAATTTGTTAGGCCTACATTTCCGCAAAACAAGGATACTCAACACACCTTGACCAGAACTTTCTTTTTGTCCATGGCCCTCACCACCTCTCCAACATATGAACCTTGCTCCTGTAGCAACTGCAGCTCCTCACGAAGGAGACGCACTAGGGACAAAGCAAATAGATTTGAACAATGACTGCCAATTCATAAAGTGCATGTTTCTGAGTGCCATTTTGTTTGAGTGCAATCAATTTACTTAGTCCGACAACATTTACATTTTATAAGCCACCATTACTGCTACAATTAAGTACTAGCTAGCTACACTGTTTGAAGTTCAGCTGCTCTTTCTTTCAATTAAAAAGTGCTGGATAGCTAACAATCATTCCTACCTTTTGCATTGAGTTCATTCCTCTGAGCCTGTAGACGTCTGAGATTCTGACTTTTGTCATTCACTGTCAACTAGAAGCAGAAAGACCAGATACTTCTAATCTTGACAAAGGATATTAGCAGTGTCACTATGGTGTCAATAGACAAGGTTTAGCTAACAGTCAATTTGATGAAAATCTGTGTTTGCTTACCTGTAACTCTTCGATTTTAGACAGATAGTATTGCCGGAGACCAGAACCACCTTTACTGTCCTCCATCTCCATCTGCAAAACACAGTCAGACATGCAATAACAGTGAGATCCTTTAACTTTGTTGTAAACAACGTAGCTAGCTAATGTTAGCTTGCTGGCTAATTAGCTAACATCATGGTGGCTAACGTTGTCGCTAGCTGTACAGGCCTAATTATATAGCAAAACCCGAAACTAACCTAAGATTTCCCAAATTCCCACACCTCTAGGAAATATAGCCGGCTAAATATTTACTACAGTTAACTGACATGGTTAATACACGCAGTTAACGTCAGCTAACTACAAAACATAAAGTATTTAAAAGTATCTTTACTAAAGAAGCTAACGCGTTAGGCGTAATAGCTAGGTAGCAATACTTTTGTTAATTTTACTTAACTTATGCTGAGTCATTTATAGCCACAAATAAGGAATGTCACTGAAGCAAACGATCAATTAGATTAGCTAACGTTAGCTAGCTTTCTAGCTTGCTAAAAGTAGATCACTAGCTAGCTAACGTTAGTTTACAATGAGACAGCAAACCGGCAGGATTCTCTATTTTGACAACTGTTTTGGTCTCTTCAAAACGGTTATATCAACGTCTGACAAGTACCAACTTCACAGAACACAATGTTAAGTGTCTCTATTCAATGCCGTATCTACAACATTCCCCCAAGTGTGAACAATTCATAATAAAGTAAGGACAAAAAAAATCACTTACATGATGGTCCATTCCGTCCAGCGCCATCTTAAAAATCAAAACTTCCGTTGGACGAAAGCGTACTTCCGAAATACAAATCTCTTCTTCAGTAAATGTTTTACAATTAAAATTGGAGCTTACTGCCGCCTGCTGTACTGGAGGTGTAGTACAGTCAAACACTAAACTGAAATGAAGGTAATAATATAATATTAAAAGCAAGTTTATGATCTTTTTCTGTCGTTGTTGCAAATACCATAACTATTTCGAGAAGCTGTGCCAGGAAAATTTGTTGAAGACTGTAAAATCAATTTGCATGGTCCTTGGAGTGGGCCTGATGTACCATATTAGCTATATCAATACCGTGCAATTTACATACACTGAGTGTACAAAACATTAGCAACACCTGCTCTTTCCATAACAGACTGATCACGTCAATCCAGGTGAAAGCTATGATCCCTTATTGATGCCACCTACTTCAATCAGTGTAGATGAAGGGGAAGAGACAGGTTAAAGAAAGAGTTGTAAGCCTTGAGACATAGATTGTGTATGTGTGCCATTCAGAGGGTGAATTGGCAAGACAAAATATTTAAGTGCCATTGAACGGGGTATAGAGTAGGTGCCAGGCACACCGGTTTGAGTGTGTCAAGAACTGCAACACTGCTGGGTTTTTCACACTCAACAGTTTCCCGCGTGTATCAAGAATGGTCCACCACCCAAAGGACACCCAGCCAACTTGACACAACCGTGGGAAGCATTCAAGTCAACAAGGGCCAATATCCCTGTGGAATGCTTTTGACACCTTGTAGAGTCCAAACCCTGGCGAATTGAATTCTGAGAGCAAAAGGGTGTGCAACTCAGTATTAGGAAGGTTTTCCTAATATTTTGTACTCTCAGTGTATATGATAAATAATTATTTAAGTTTTGAATGCATTTCAAAGAGACTGGCATTGAGTATATGTTCTTTGACTTATAAGTTAAACAGACTGGCTTGTCTATTCCAACACAAGTTTGTTCAAGCCAACTCCTAGCAGCACACAAGGACATACATGTGTAGTTAGTTTGGCCGTTATTGGAGAGTAATAAACAGGAAAGACCAGTCATACCGGTTTAAGCAATCCTTTTCTGTAAACGGCAACAGGCTTCTTAACCAGCCTGAACACGAACACATTGGGCTTGCACGAGAGGCCAGCTCTTAAGCCTCCTCTGTATAGCTTAAAACATAGCCTGGTCCCAGATCTGTTTGTGATGTACAGTATAACCAACACCTTTAAAAGGTTAACTATTATTTATTTTTTACAAACAAATCTGTATTTTGGATGTAAATGGCATGTTATGGAAGTGTTCAGACACTTTTTTTGCAATTTCACATGTTTTTGATAAACTTACACCAACCGACAATATACTTCCTCATCCTCATTCTACAGTATGGGGGCTTGAAAAAAACAAACAAAAGCACTAAAAACAACCAAATACATCCTTTTAGAAACGGGAACACTATCAGTATAGTGGTGCAGATGTGGTACACATGAAATTGTGTTATTAACTTTATCGGCAAGTCGCACAAAATGGAATTTAACAATGTGGATAAAGTTCGGAATGAGGATTTCACATGTACAACATCTGAAAGACCTGCATCACTGTACTTTCCATTTCTAAAATGACTTTCGTTAATGTTTTATTTGAGTAGTTGTAACAGTATTGCTTCCGTCCCTCTCCTCGCCCCTACCTGGGCTCGAACCAGGGACCCTCTGCACACATCAACAGCCACCCTCGAAGCATCGTTACCCATCGCGCCACAAAAGCCGCGGCCCTTGAAGTAGTTGTTCCCCTTGCTCTGCAAGGTCTCAGAGCGAGTGACATTACCGATTGAAATGCTATTAGCGCGCACCTCGCTAACTAGCTAGCCATTTCACATCGGTTACACACTCATACGGCAGAATGAGAAAGTAAATCGCTGGTTGGGGTAAGTGTAGTAAAAGCAAGTGAACTAGCAACAACAAAAAAACAACCGTTTGGATACTTCTACAACATGCCATTCACATCAAAAATTCCGATTTGGTTGTAAAAAAGTAAACTTCTTTAAAGTTCATTGTCATGCGAATGTTTGGCAATGACAATATGAGTTTGCTGTACAAACAGATCTAGGACCAGTGAGAAAGTTAGAGGCATAAATACACTATATATTCACAAGAAAGTATGTGGACACGTCTTCAAATTAGTGGATTCGGCTATTTCAGCCACACCCGTTGCTGATGGGTGTATAAAATTGACCACGTAGCCATGCAATCTCCATAGAGAAACATTGGCAGTAGAATGGCCTTACAGAAGAGCTCAGTGACTTAACGTGGCACTGTCATAGGATGCTACCTTTTCAACTAGTCAATTCATAACATTTCTGCCCTGCTAGAGCTGTCCCGGTCAACTGTAAGTGCTGTTATTGTGAAGAGAAAAGTTGAGGAGCAACAATGGCTCAGCCATGAAGTGGTAACCCACACAAGCTCACAGAAAGGGACTGCCGAGTGCTGAAGCGCGTAAAAATAGTTTGTCCTCGGTTGCAACACTCACTCCTGAGTTCCAAACTGCCTCAAAGCAATATCAACACTAACTGTTTGTCGGGAGCTTCATGAAATGGGTTTCCATGGCCGAGCAGCCGCACACAAGCCTAAGATCACCGTGTGCAATGCCGAAGTGCCGGCTGGAGTGGTATAAAGCTTGCCACCATTCGACTCTAGAGCAGTGGAAACGAGTTCTTTGGAGTGATGAATCACACTTCACCATCTGGCAGTCCAACAGACGAATCTGAGTTTGACAGATGCAAGGAAAAAAACAACCTACCCCAATGCAGATTGCCAACTAAAGTTTGGTGGAGGAGGAATAATGGTCTGGGGCTGTTTATGGTTCGGGCTAGACCCCTTAGTTCCAGTGAAGGGAGATTTTAATGCAACAGTATACAATGACATTCTAGATTCTTTGCTTCCAACTTTGTGGCAACAGTTTGGGCAAGGCACTTTCTTGTTTCAGCACAAAGCGAGGTCCATACAGAAATGATTTGTCGAGATCTGTGTGGAAGAACTTGACTGGGCTGCAGAGTCCTGGCCTCAACCCCATCGAATACCTTTGGGATGAATTGGAATGCCAACTGCGAACCAGGCCTAATCGCCCAACATCAGTGCATGACCTCACTAATGCGCTTCTGGCTGAACGGGAGCAAGTCCCTGCTGTAATGTTCCAACATCTAGTGGAAAGCCTTCCCAGAAGAGGTGGAGGCTGTTATAGCAGCAAAAGGGAGGACCAACTCCATATTAATGCCCATGATTTTGGAATGAGATATTCGACGAGCAGGTGTCCACATACACTACATGACCAAAAGTATCAAAAATTCAAACCTCCCATTATTGGTAATTCTGAGAGGTTAGAATGTTTTGGGGGTATGATCTTTGTGCCAATGTAAAACTTTCTCACTCATTATTCACGATTTAGTCATGATCATGGGAGTATCCACATTAATGTATTAGTGTTCAGAAACATATTTATAATAAGTGATTACACTTAGTGATCACACTGATTAATGATATATTTACCATTCATTTCTAAATGGCACAGCACAATCGGAAACCCAACCAACACAAACTTCAAATGCAGCCAACAAGTTTGTGGAGTCACAAGCTTGATGTCACTGCATGCTAGGAATATGGGACCAAATACTTCACTTGACTACTTTAATATATTAAGTGAATTTGTCCAAATACTTATGACACCTTCAAAATGGGGGACTATATACAGAGTTCTTGCATTTCTAAAACGCAAAACAGATGTATGAACACGCACTCAAATAAATAAAAAAAGTGACATTCTGTACTGTCGCCTCATAAAACATCTCAAATCCAAAATGCTGGAGAATAGAGACCAAAAATGTGTAAGGTTTACTGTCCAAATAAATACGTAGAAATGTTTCTTCAAGTATATTTATTTTACGAAATATTCCAAAAGGCACCCCCGAGTATATTTGTATAAAAGCTTTCGATTGAGGATACAAAACATGCAAACTTCTACAAAGATGTCGTAGAAAATCAAGCAGAACAGGCACAGCAGTGAGATTCCTTGACACGTAACTGCTCTCTTTCACAAGAACAATTTTGGCACTGACAAAAATCAGATTTTTGGAACGTTCATAGGCATTTAGACATTTTCCTAAAGTAAAAACCTGCATATAAAACATTCAAGCTACACTGAACAACATTTTTAAAAACGCAGCAAGTGTTTCATGAGCTTGAAAAAAAAGTCCTGTACACACACAAAAAGCAGATTTCTCTCAGTTTCTGCACATCCAGGTTAGTGAGCATTTTTCCTTTGTCAAGATAATCCATCCATCTGACAGGTGTGGCAAATCAAGAAGCTGATTAAACAGCATGATCATTACACAGGTGCACCTTTTGCAGTGTACAATAAAAAACCACTTTAAAATGTGCAGTTGTCACACAATGCCACAGATGTCTCGAGTTGAGGGAGCGTGCTGAGTGCAGGAATGTATTTTTTTTTATAGATAATTTGGCAGTACATCCAACCGGCCTCGTGTAACCACGCCAGCCCAGGAACGCCACATACAGCTTCTTCATCTGCAGGATCATCTGTAATAAAGCCCTTTAGTGGGGAAAAACTCATTCTGATTGGCTGGGCCTGGCTCCCCAGTGGGTGGGCCTGGGCTGCACCCCTGCCCAGTCATGTGAAATCTATAGATTAGGGCCTAATTTATTTATTTAAATGGACTAATTTCCTTATATGAATTAACTCAATAAAATCTTTGAAATTGTTACATGTTGTGTTTACATTTTTGTTCAGTATAGATTAAAGGGATAATCCAACCCCAGAAATTAAAGTCATGTAAAACCTGTACATTTGGGGAAAGCCTGTTCTATCAGTGGGTAAAATAAAAATGGGCCCATGATTTAACTCCTAAGTGGTCAGTCTGTGAAAATCGTGTAGGAACGTATCATAGCTACATGGGTCTTGTCACTGGAGATAGTGTTATCCCCCATTACATTTAATAGCGCTTTTAAAACAATTACCTGCACTCCAGTTCGCCAAATCTGCCAATAGATGGTATGGACATACTTCTCTTGAACACATCCATCCATTTATACAGTCATCACAAAATACATATTTTGCTTAGATGTGCTCAATCTAAACAGTGTACCAAATTATTCAACCCAGTTTCTCCTTCAAGTACCATATCGCAATGCACCCTGTGTGTCTGTGGGAAAGCTCTGCACTTGCTGTGAGCCAATGACTGTATGAAGCTCTGGGCAGAGACGAACTGCAAGTTAACTCTGTTTAAGACTCCTAAATTGACAGTGCAGTTTCTCTAGGTGATTTTACAGCTAGCTAGCTACTTCACATGCTGATGTGACTGGCATCATGTTTCTTCACATAGTGTTATTTAACTGTTAATCATAGGAATGTGTGGTGGATTATCCCTTTAAGACTTACATGAAAATACAATGGTGGACAACCATATGCACATTGTGAAGTACTACTATGGTTTGGATTCCTATTAATTCAAATAACAGTTTCAGACTTCCTAAATTAAGTTAAAGGGATACTTCAGGATTTTGGCAATGAAGCCCTTTATCTACTTCCCCAGAGTCAGATGAACTTGTGGATACCCTGTTATGTTCCTGCGTGCAGTTTGGAAGTTGCTAACTAGCGTTAGCGCAATGCCTGGAAGTATATGGAAACTATTAGCATGCTAGTAGATACCATAGACTTAGTCACTTCGCTAACGCTAGTTATCACTGGCTCGCAATACTACCTAACTTCCTTATACTGGATGCAGAGACAAACGGTATCAATGAGTTCATCTGACTCTGGGGAAGTAAAGCTTCATTGCCAAAATCCCAAAGTATTCCTTTTAGGGAGACCCCCTTGCACCCACCCAAACTGCCAATCTTCCCCCCCTTGGAATTCAGACAGTGAAATACCCTAACAACCAATCAAAACAGCATGTAAACAGAGAAACACAAATCCAAATTGACTGCAACAGCTGGACAAAGTGGGCTCCTTTCCTAGCGAATAGAACAGCCCCTAACCATGATTTACCAGCACTACGATTTCCTGAGTGTCCTGTCCAAACATGGATTCTAGGATATTATTCTGTATTTCTAACAAGCTTTGTTTGTGTAAAGGCTACTAGGCTTTAGGTACTTTCCCTAACCAATCATCTCCATAGCTTTGAAAAACTATGGTAAAAACACACAAAAAATGGCACATAAGCTTTGGTACTGTCTAGCTGTTTTGACTCAAGTTAAGACATCATAAGCCAACTTGGGAAGAAAGCTACAAACTCATTTGTACATCTTGCAATATTATAAGGCAAATATTTGAATCAGCTGGCTGTCAAACAGTATCCCTCGTAATGTGGAGAAAGACGAGACTATAAGCAAGACCATGTAAATCATTACTTTGGTCTCAAAGTAATTACTTTGAAAAAAAATGCTACTAACAGATACCAGCCAAGTACTCAAAAGCCTTTACCCTGCTGAAACCATGGCACCAAACCGTTCCCATAAGGACATAAGGCTTTGTGATTGAAAGACACATTAGCTGCAATAGTTATAGAATAACGTATATAAACATATGCTATTACAAAGTGGTTGAAAAAGGCATTGCGAATTGATGGAAGCTGATTCCAGTTCTGTGGTTGTGTTTTGGATATGATTCATGTAAAACTGGGAGTTTAAGACAATCTTAAAATTTGCCTCGTTTTTGTTTTAGTGGATTGGGGAGCTACACCCCATAAGGACTCAGGTGAGTCGAATTCCCAGCACCTGCTCCAACTCCTGTCTTCTCTGCTGCACCTAAGACACAGAAATGTGTATATTTTTAAAGGAATAGTTCACCCAAATTATAAATGACATTGTTAACCGGGTTACGTAAACCAGTCTATGGCCAAGGTATGACATAAATCCATGCATTGGTTTAGTTTCCTTGGTACGGTTTCTAAATGCTAACATTTTAGCATTCGTGACACAAATCACATTCAAGTCATGGTATCGATATTAGCATTTTTTCATATCCAAATCCTCCATAAGTATCTAAAATTAAATTGTGACGCTCAACAAAGTCGCTGAGATGATTTCAAAATGTGCGAAAAACTGTAATATCGGTACCATCATTTTGAAATCATCTAAGCAACTTTGAGTCATAATTCAATTTGAGATACTTTTGGATGATTTGGATATAAAAAACACTAATATAGGTACCATGACTTGAATGGGATGTGCCACAAATGCTAAAACGTTTTTGGAAACCGTGCCAGGGAAATAAAACCAAAGCATGGATTGCAGTCATACCTTGTCCATAGACCGCTTACAGGGTAAGGAAATAATCAATGTGTAATTTGGGTGAACTCTTCCTTTAACAGTGAAATGGCATAGTAAGCATTTCTTTATAAACGTCGACCAGCCCTACCTATATAAAACATCCTAAAAGTATTCATACAGGTGTGTCAACCTTGTTCCCTTTTAGTGATAGACCAATACAGAGTGTACTGCACGGATCCAACAAATATAGCCCTAATGAAAAATATTGCGACCCATCACCCATCCGATGGTGCTGGATGCCTACCTTAGAGTAGACGTATCGGCCTACAGCCTCTGGTACCCAGGGGGCCTGGTAAAACTCAGTCCTCCTCTCCTCCTCTGGGTTACCTGCCACGTCCGTCATCAACTGAAAAACAACAATACATTTACAGGTAAGTGTACAATATTTCAATAACTTGGTCCACCATCTCAATCTCCTCTATACAACATGAGAAGAGGATATGCTTTTGTGTACATTACATTCAAGGCATTGGATTCCTATACATACATTCTATTAAGTAGGACATATGCACAAGCCACTGGATTTACATTGTGAAAATATTTGGCTATGGAAGTGTGCAGAAAGAACCAAAGAGAGAGAGGGAAGGGAGCAGCACTTTGGAATGGAATGCAGCCCTTGATGCCAAGCTATTTACAGTCAGTCAGTACCTTGAGGTCTCGACTCTGGGACTTGAGCCAGTCCTGGATGAAGTCCTGCGGGTTGTTGCTGAAGCTCAACATGAAGTCTCGCTGGGTCTTCAGCTGGTTGATGGACTCAATGGTCTCGTGGATCTGAGAAGAGTCGAGTGAGGACATGCCTGATGAGATACTAGAAATGACATGAAGAGCTGTATGTTTTTATAGTTGGAAAGGCCAGCCCTAATAAGCCTGGACCCAGATCTGTTTATGCCGTCTTGCCAACTGTCTTGGCTATACAGCACAATCCTATCTGGGACCAGGCTAAGCACTAGCCATGCTGATTCAATGACTTCTTCATCCATCACCTAATAAGAGAAATGGGCAGATGCTCAAACATTGCACTTCAAACTAAGACCTGAGCAACAGAGGCTCTCCCATTTTACGAAGATATCTACTCACTAGTTCCGTCATGGAAGTTTTATTAGTCACTCAATGAAAACAAGCAAACACTGCAGGCTGCAGCCACTCAAAAGAAAGGGTTATTGCCAAAAGAACCCACTGACTTAAAGCAAGGGTCTGAAACATTCGGACATTATAGTGGTCAGGGTTCCAGACCTCTAAGGATCAATAAAGTTTATTCAATTCAAATCGACCTTCATCTCCAGGGCGGCGATCTCCTGCTGATTGGTAGTTGAGGACAGGAAACTATTCATCTGGGCCTTCAGAGGATCGTCCACCTCCACGTCAATGTCGTAGCACGCCGTCTTCTTCTGGTCGTTCGGGTCCACGCTACAGAGTGGCGAGAATAGAACAGAGACGTATTAAGACAGTCGTGATCGGTTTTAAGGGATGAACATAGAAAAATCCCTTTAAAAAAATTACCGTACATTAAATGACTAAATACAGATGTAAGAAATGGTATCCCAGACTTTAGTCTGACTGATATTACTAAGCTATAGTAATAAACTATGAACATGGGTTTAGGAACACTTTCAATAGGGCCCGATTCCAACAGGTATTAGATATCAGTATGGGGGCCACAACAAGAAAGCAGCTTGTGGGCCGCAAGTTTGAGATCTCTGGCATATTCCCATCCATTCCGCTCAGATCTATACAAGCACAAGGGTTAAGTGTCGATTTGGGATTGGTTATTAGCCACTCATACACACCTGATCATGTGATTGATGATTATTGGGTCAGGATGCTGCAGCAGGCCAGCCAGCTTCATGGGAATCTCAGAGAACCGCATACGTGTGCAGCCTAAAATCTGCAGTTCAGACAAGTTAAAGGGATAGTTAACCGTTTAAGTAAAGCTTATTTTTGATTTACAAAAAAACAATAAACAAATTAAAAAAAACATTCCTTTAGGACAGGGGTGTCAAACTCATTCCATGGAAAGCAGAGTTTGATGTTTTGTTATTTTCTTAATTTGTGTGCAATTATGTTCCGAAATGATCAGGGACCATAATTGATCATTCAAGTACAAGGCAGGAGTGAAAACCCGCAGACACTCAGCCCTCCATGGAAAGAGTTTGATACCTGTGCTTTAGGACAGTTTCATGTTTCAACATGATAATGCACGACCCCATGTCGCAAGGATCTGTACACAATTCCTGGAAGCTGAAAACTTCCCAGTTCTTCCAATGCCTGCATACTCAGACACGTCACCCATTGAGCATGTTTGTGATGCTCTGGATCGACGTGTAAGACAGCGTGTTCCAGTTCCCGCCAATATCCAGCAACTTCGCATAGCCATTGAATAGGAGTGGGACAACATTCCACAGGCCATAATCAACAATCAAATGCAAAGGAGATGTTGCACTGCATGAGGAAAATGGTGGTCACACCAGATACTGAGTGGTTATTTTTTACTCCTTTTTCATGATATCCACTTGGTATTTAGTCTTGTCCCATCGCTGCAACTCCCGTACGGACTCAGGAGAGGTGAAAGTCGAGAGCTATGCGTCCCTCGAAACACGAACCTGCCAAGCCACACTGCTCGCTTAACCCGGAAGCCAGCCGCACCAATGTGTCGGAGGAAACACTGAACAACTAGCGACCAAAGTCCACTTGCAGGCGCCCAGCCCGCCACAAGGAGTCGCTAGGACATGCCGGTTGTCAAAACCCTCCCCTAACTCGGCGACCCTCGACCAATTGTGTCCCGCCTCATGGGTCTCCCGGTCGTCTGTGACACAGCCTGGGATCGAACCTGGGTCTGTAGTGATGCCTCATGCACGGCGATGCAGTGCCTTAGGCCGCTGCTTTAAAACATGTTTTTTTTTTAAAGGTATCTGTGAGAAACGGATGCATATCTGTATTCCCAGTAGTCAAGGGCTTGATGACAAGTTGAACCAGGTGTGCTAACGGCTGGAGGTCCCCGCAGAGAGGTTTGAAAATCCCTGCTTTAGGACAACTGTTATCACACACATTCTACCAACCTAAATGGGCTCTACGTAGGAGTTTCATTCATTGTGGAGTTACTTTTTGTTTGCTGGTATTTCTACATGTTTGTGTTGTATTTATGTCAAGTTAAGTTGACAAATGGTTGAGAGCTTTCACAATTGCTCTCTAAGGCTACATGACAAGTAATGTTTAAATTACAGTTCACCCTCCCAAAAAACACATTTTGTTATTGTTCCACAAAAGTCTAAATTTGAGCTGTAATCTATTTAGGACTGTGTGGTTTGTTGATCATACTATATCTACATTAAGATAATTCTGCAGGCCTCAAAAAACATTGGCGAACATCCAATTCAACACTGACAATGTTCAATTGAGATGAATTATCCCTTTAAGACGCGAGGCCCTTTGCGTCACTAGGTGCCATCATGAATAAGTAAGTCATCCCTTTAAGCCTTAAGGGCCAGCACCTGTCTGAAGTAGCGGTTGCAGTTGATGTACTCCTTCTCGTGGCTGTCCTGCAGCTTGTTGTTCTTGATGTAGAGCCACAGCGCCTGCATGATGCTAGCCCGTGTCTGGGTGTGTACACCTAGCAGCCGGGCCAGTCTTGGGTCCAGCTTGTACTGTGGGGGCTGTGTGAAGAGGAGGTGGTGAAAGAAGAGGTAAAGGAGGGAGGGGAGAAGGAAAAATGCAGAGGAGAAAAGGAAGAGGGAGATGAGGGCTTTAGGCCAACATAGCCAATTGGAGAACAGATAAACACACTTTCCCATCACATCGTCTCTGTGGGTTACTGGAAATTTAAACATCACTATTCAACCCTCAAAATCAACATGCAGATATTAAACACGTGTTTGGAAGTATAATACTTCAAATGTGGTAATGCCAGTTTGGCTTTTAAAATTGGCACGCCTCCACTTCCCTAAAATGAAATACATATTGCGAAAGGGCTGACAGTCACACATCTGCCATGCATCCTTCAGTTGACCTTCCCCCATATCTATTATCAGGATCATGTTCATTACGGAAAGCAACGGAAAATCTTTTAAAACATTTTGCAATGGAAAACAAAAATGTGTGTTTCTTACTGGACAGTTAGTCCCTCCCTGTTTCAGTCAGTTTTCTTTGGTTTGGTGCCTAATTAATAATAATAATTATTGATTGGATTTATATAGCACTTTTCTACCAACTGAGGTACTCAAAGTGCTTTACGTAGTAGGGGGAAACTCACCTCATCCACCACCAATGTGTAGCACCCACCTGGGTGATGCACGGCGACCATTTATGTGTCAGAACGCTCACCACACATCAGCATTCAGTTGGAGAGGTGAGGAGTGATCTGCCAATTAGGAATGGGGGGGATGATTAGCTGGCCATGATGGAATGGGGCCAGGTTGGGAATTTAGCCATGACAACGGGGTTAACACCCCTACTCTTACGGTAAGTGCCATGGGATTTTTAATGACCACAGTGAGTCAGGACACCCATTTAAAGTCCCATCCGAAAGATGGCACACTACGTAGGGCAATGTCCCCTTCACTCTCCTGGGCGATTTGGATCTCCTTAGACCAGAAGCCCTTCAACACCACTTCCAGCAGCATCTGGTCTCCCATCCAGGGACCTACCAGGACCGACACTGCTTAGGTTCAGAGTTGAACCAGTAATGGGATACAGGGTGGTATGCTGCGGGCAAACATGACCCTGATAACGTCTGAGTGACTACGTAGTAATAACAGTCAAAACATACATCACAATTTTATGAACAAAATTGTCATCACCCTGTGATGGCATGTGACATTTCACCATAGCTACTCTGGTTTATTGGTACTGTAATGTCTACGTGTTACCATGCCGTATTACACGTCTGTGTGTCAGTATTAACTTCGTTTTTGGAGAGATTGAGATCTTTTCAGTGATAAGCACAATTAATATTAGCAGCACAGATGCACCGCTCTGTTCAACAGTGGGAAGGGTACTCTACACACAGCCTAGAGCTGGTGAGCTGCGGGGGAGCAAGGGATGAGTGTGGGCTCTGGCGCCGCCTCTGGCGCCGCCTCTGATCATACTCTTGCTTCCCCATAGCTAACCAGTCACCACCAGCCTTTATGTAGTTACCCTTTGACTGGTTAGGAAACAAACTGCTTTACGGAATAAAAACAATAGCAGCATTGAGTTAAATAGTTAACAGTCTAGCTATGTTTTTCTCCCCCTTGAGTATAGAAAAGTAGGCTGGCTTTGAATGTGTAGTCTCGCTCAACCCTCCCACATTCCCCACTGCATTTCATAGCCAGGTTCTGTAGCCAAGTCTCCCTCTTTTCCTCAGAAAACCGCCTGATTCTAGCCCTTACCGTTCAAAAGATATGACCAATAATACGGTTGCGTTTTCTTTCCCAAGCGCACTGGCGGGTCGCATTTATATTCATAAAGCATAGCGCGGGACAGTTCAAAGACTATGCTTCTTGCGGACTGGACCGTTAACCATTTGTTTAGGCTACACCTTGTTCAGTCATGTTCTTATTAGCCAACTTTAAATCTGAGAATTTTATTCGTCAAATGCGCGGAATACAACTAGTGTAGACCTTACCGTGAAATGCTTACTTACAAGCCCTTAACCAACAATGCAGTTAAGAAAAATATAAACTAAAGTAGATATTTTTTTATTTTGTGACTAAATAATGAGACTATATACGGGGGAACCGGTACCAAGTCAATGTGTGGGGGTAAAGGTTAGTTGAAGACATTTGTACATGTAGGTAGGGGTAAAGTCACTATGCATAGATAATATAGTAGTAGCAGCAGTGTAAACAGCCTAGGGCTTGTTCAGCAGGACACAATGTTTTGGAACTTTCAGATAGAACTATGCTATGTAGAACAATGCAAAATATATTTGGCCTAAACCCTCCCCTATACCCAAAATAATAATTATAACAAAGTGGATAGCAGAGAACATACTCTCACTTCTTGGACAGACCAGAGACTTGGATATGCCGTTTTACAAACGGTTCTTCATCCTGTAAGCATTTTTATAGCGCACAGGGCTGCGGGCCAAAAGGTTGTGGGTTCACATACCACCGTGGAAAAGAGTAGGGGAGGAAAGATCTCCTTTAGAGTAAAAGCATTGCCTGAATCGATCATCGTATTTTTGTCTTCTATAAACATTTCATGCAATTCTATGTAACTTTACATATTAGTTGAATATCTTTTTAATACCACACAAATTTACAGGCTAAGAAATGGACAGAGATATAGGCCTGTGTTCATATTATCATATTTCTCCAATGCCAAATCAGCGTGTGTCTTGTCTGCAGTTAATTTAATCTGAGACGTCATTATGAATCTGAGCATGGTACTTTCAAAAGTTAGGCTTACCTTTCCACCCCAGAAGGTAGGCCTACCTACACAGATAAACGTAAGCTTTAACTGCTGGCTACTCTTCTTCGGTGGCTTAACCCAATCAGAGGTCACAAGTGTTTCCTAAAAAGCTGTCTGGGTGAATAGCTTAAATCAATCCATAGTGACAGAATTTGATTACTTCCCAAGCAAAGTCGGCCTCTGAACGTCAAAGAAACTAGCTTATTGGGAGGTCAATAACATATTGTTTTTAATAAAATCAAGTATAGCAGTAGCACGCTATCAAAGTTGACCTCCGGTCCCTCTCATCTCCGCGCTCTCCTTCTCAAACTGAACAGATTGTTAGTGAATTTTTTGGACTTGGCCTAATCAAAAATTATTTTAGGAAGAAACCTTTGACTCTCCTCCTGAACTGCCACCGTAGCCCAGTCATTGGGTAAGTAGCACACACACCAAAAAAAGTTTTGGATCTGCAATAGCAGAGCAGGCTGGGGCTCAGGGTTGGAATATCCATTGCCGTGTATAATGCAGCCTAGTTTTATTTACACCATCCCAGCAGCAATCTTAGAAATATAACTCTGCTCTGTCCCTCTGAGCATGCACTTTGTAGCCTATAAGCTATGGATCACTTGATTGAGACCACACTAATTAGCCTATAGGCACACTTGATATTGAGCACCCAGTGGAGAATCAGAGATGAGGGGCGGCATCGGCACTATATGACTATAGTAAAAAAATTAAATAAGACAATGACCCAACACACATCTAGGCTGTGTAAGGGCTATTTGACCAAGGAGAGTGATGGAATGCTGCTTCAGATGACCTGACCTCCACAATCACCTGACCTCAACCCAACTGAGATGGTTTGGGATGAGTTGGACCGCAGAGTGAAGGGAAAGCAGCCAACAAGTGCTCAGCATATGTGGGAACTCCTTCAAGACTGTTGGAAAAGCAACCCAGGTGAAGCTGGTTGAGAGAATGCCAAGAGCGTGCAAAGCTGTCATCAAGGCAAAGTGTGGCTACTTTGAAGAATCTAAAATATATTTTGATTAACACTTTTTTGGTTACTACATGATTCCATATGTGTTATTTCCTAGTTTTGATGTCTTCACTATTATTCTACAATGTAGAAAATAGTCAAAATAAAGAAAAACCCTTGGATGAGTAGGTGTGTCCAAACTATGGACTGGTACTGTATATGTCATATTTCTCTTGTTGGGAAGAGAATAGGATGTTATGCAGAAAAATGTTGGTAGGACAAGGCTATGGATGTTTGTGCACATCGAAGTCAGTGATTTATGTTTACTATAGGTTAATGAGGCAATACAAATGTGATGTGACTAAAATGAAAGGGCATGTATAGTAGACTAAAATGGCCAACTGCCATTTTGACAATAACTAGACTAAATCATTATTCAAATGACAAATGTGACTAAGACTTAATAGACTAAATCAAATTTAAGTGCACAAAATATACACTGGTGTGTGTGTGTATACCTGGTGGTCCAGCATTAGGAGGAGGGTGCATTTCACGCTCACGTCCCCTGGTCTCTTCACCTGGAAGCCGTCTGTCTCCTGGGTGGTGGGCATCCTGTGCCACTGAGAGAATACAGAGAGTTTAGAACTGTGGGTCATATTAATTAGTGCAAGACATTTTGCAAACGAAATTAAAAACAATTGTTTATTGGACAAGTTTAGCAACTCCCTCCACATTTCGGCTTGTTTTGAGTCATGTTCATTAGGCACCAAATGGTAGAAAATGGACAAACAGGGAGGGTCTAACTGCACTTGTCCAATAAGAAACTAATTATCTTTTTCCGATGCAAAACATTTTCCGCTGTGTGCCCAAAAGAACTTGACATGGTGCAAAAACAGCACACTAACATCTATTCTTCTTTAGTGTGGGCTTTATTGAGATTCTCTTCATGCAAGCCGTTCTCTACATAACCATCCCTCAACACCATTCGTAGGATCAACATGGCTGTGTGCTACATGTGTTATTATATTGAAGTTTCATTACGGTAAGCCTTTCATTTTTTTGTTCATGTCTGACCAATTGAACAGTGGTGGCAAATTGAACGCTTGTTCAGTGGTACTATTCTAAAAACGTTGTCAATGTAGTTGACAAAGTATGTATTGGTGTCCTTCATACCTCTACCAAGTGGTTATCAGGTCCATACAGTTCCTTGTCGAGCTCAATGACCAGACTCTTAAAGAAAGACGAAAACTTCCTCTTCTGTTTCCCAGGCTAGGAATAGCATGTGCGGAAAGAATAGAAGAAAACAAAATCATTCACACTGGTATTTTTTGTTTTAGTGTTTTGCTACAGCTGCATTGTTTGGTACCTACCACATTAGGGGGCTGTGGCTGGCGAAAACCTAACATTCTGGGAGAAGTTGGCTAAGTTTACACCCCCCCAACAAAACTCACCCCTGCCAATGACTTTTTGCGCAACATGTCCCCTCTCACCCCTTCCCTCTCTCCTTCCTACACACACTCTAACCACTGAAGCAATGGAAAACAAGAAATAAATCCCCCCCTTTTTAATGTGGCTGCAGCCAAGCCAGTCATCGCATGCGTTCCAAATGGCACCATATGCCATATATAGTGCACTACTACCATAGGTGTCTGGTTAAAAGTAGTTCACTATATAGGGAGCCGTTTGGGATGCAGTCAATGACTGTCAGCTGGAAGATGAGAAGTATGAAGCGTGCATGTCGACTCATGGCACGTAGCAGAAAGAACGAGCCATGGTTTCAATTCCTTGTTTCGGAGAAAAGAGGAACATGAGAGAAAAACGGAAAAAACATCTGGCTGGGTAGTGTAAGCCAAGGACACAGGCCAACAGAATTGGAGAACGCTGAAGTTAAGTGCCTAAAATATTTTTAGAGACAGGCTCAGGTAGTAAATTGTAAAAAAGGGGCATTAGATTCAGATGAAATGGTGGGGGCAAAAACAATATTTCTGAGCATACTCAACACCACACGTATTTGGACAGTTAAGTAAAAAATTGTGAATTTGGCTCTATGCTCCAGCATTTTGGATTTGAGATCAAATGTTTCCTATTACCATTTAGAAATAAAGGCACTTTATGTACTAGTCTCCCCCCCATACAAAGTAATAAGTATTAGGTCGAATTCACTGATAATGTGAAAAGTTTAGTATTTGGTACCATATTCCTTATACGCTGTAGCCAGGGTTCCATACAATTGGCGACAGATTTTCATGTGAATATTCTAAATTCTGTATGTAAAGAAAAATAGGCAAATTAGTTTCCATCAAACTGACTTTTTGCAGATAAACAGCTGTGCATGACGACGTAGTATCAATATTTATTGTACATTTGCATAAAGCTCATTACCATGCACTTTATCCTCCATAAGTCATAAACTTATGAACTTTAAAACTTATTTCAGCCTATAAACTCTGCAACTCCCCATTTTAAAATCGCACGACCCTGAGTTTCCCAGCGAGATGGTTTTAACATCAATATTTGCGCATAAAAGCATATCCACCGCAAATGTCGCATAATCCATTTCACCAACAACAAAATGATCTACCAAATTTCCACCAGACCTGTCATTACTTTTTTTTTTTTTTATGCGTCAGGCAAATCATCTGCATGAAATGGTTGTAAGGAAATGTGGTTAATGACTACATAAAGCTTGTGTCTCTACAAACTTGGATGCATTTGTAGTGGAGATTTGATATCCACTCCAAATAAAGTTGTAACATACATTCAGAACATAGTGTAACGGAGATAAGCGAGAGAGAGGTCATACGCACTAAAATAAAGCTGGAACATATTTTCTAAAATGTATGTATTACAACGGTTATAACAGTTAATGGTTTTTGATCATGGCTGCAGCTTTAATGGTTGGCTCCAATTTTCCCATTTCTGTCTAATCGCTGCAGCCTCATATACAGACAATATTTCCAACAGAAAATTCAGTGACACTATTTGGATAGTCCATCTGTAGATGGTCTATAATTGCTCAATTAACTATCAACAAATGTTAACTAACCCCTACCCGAGGTATCTACTGCAGCACAAGATATTCCAAAGCGCACACATCCCTGGGTCGTTCATCTTTTCAGTTTGCTGCAGCTAGTGACTGGAACGAGCTGCAAACCAAACTCAAACTGGACAGTTTTATCTCCAGCTCTTCACTCAAAGACTCAATCGTGGACACTAACTGACAGTTGTGGCTGCTTCGCGTGATGTCTACCTTCTTGCCTTCTTCTTTGTGCTGTTGTCTGTGGCCAATAATGTTTGTACCATGTTTTGTGCTGCTACCATGTTGTTGTCACCATGCTGTGTCGTTACCATGCTGTGTCGTTACCATGCTGTGTCCCAGCCCCCGTCCCCGCAGGAGGCCTTTTGCCTTTTGGTAGGCCGTCATTGTAAATAAGAATTTGTTCTTAACTGACTTGCCTAGTTAAATAACTATTTTTTTTTATAGTTTGTTTTGGTTGCGTTTCAGATAATGTTTTGCCCAGTAGGAACAGAATGGTGAATAATGTAGTGTCATTTTGAAGTCACTTTTACTGTTAGTAAGAATAGAAGATGTTTCTGGACACTCCTAAATTAATGTGGATTTTACCATGATTATGGAAAGTCATTAATGAATCATGATGAGTGAGAAATGTAGAGGCACAAAGACCATACCCACTGAAAAATGCTTACCTCCCCTGTTATTGTAATGGTGAGAGGTTAGCATGGTTTGTTGTAGGCCAACCTGACTCATCATGATTTTTCTTAATCATGGCATTATCAAGGTTTATTTAAAAGGTGTTCAGAAACATCTTATCTACTCATTTAGAAAGAAAATTACTCTGGTCATCAATCACTATTCTGCTCCTATTGGGCAAAACATAACTCAAAACACAAACCTAAATCGAGTTTGTCGAGTCAGAAGCTTGATGTACTCATTGCGTGCTAGGAACATGGGTCCAAATACTCAATTTTTTACTACTAAAATGAATTTTCCCAAATAATTACAACTTCGTCAAATGGGGGGGGACTAGATATACAGTGCATTCGGAAAGAATTCAGACCTTGACTTTTTCGAAATTTTGTTATGTTACAGCCTTATTCTAAAATTGATTCAATTGTTTTTCTACACAGTATCTACACACGATAACCCATAATGACAAAGGAAAAACAGGGCAGGAAATGTTTGCTAATTTATAATTTAAAAAATTAAATACCACACTTGCATAAGTATTCAGACCCTTTACACAGTACTTTGTTGAAGCACCTTTGACAGCGATTACAGCCTTGAGTCTTCTTCGGTATGAAGCTACAAGCTTGGCACACCTGTATTTGGGGTTTCTCCCATTCTTCTCTGCAGATCCTGTCAGGTTGGATGGGGAGCGTTGCTGCACAGCTATTTTCAGGTCTTTCCAGAGATATTCAATCAGGTTCAAGTCCAGGCTCTGGCTGGACCACTCAAGGAAATTCAGAGACTTGTCCCAAAGCCAATGCATTGTCTTGGCTGTGTGCTTAGGGTCGTTGTCCTGTTGGAAGGTGAACGTTCGCCCCAGTCTGAGGTCCTGAGCCCTCAGGAGGTTTTCATCAATAATCTCTCTGGACTTTGCTCCGTTCAGCTTTCCCTTGATCCAGACTAGTCTCCAAGTCCCTGCCGCTGAGGAGTGGCTTCCATCTGGCCACTCTACCATAAAGGCCTGATTGGTGGAGTGCTGCAGAGATAGTTGTCCTTCTGGAAAGTTCTCCCATCTCCACAGAGGAACTCTGGAACTCTGTCAGAGTGACCATTCGGTTCTTGGTCACCTCCCTGACCAAGGCCCTTCTCCCCGATTTCTCAGTTTGGCCAGGCAGCCAGCTCTAGGAAGAGACTTGGTGGTTCCAAACTTCTTCCATTTAAGAATGATGGAGGGCACGGTGTTCTTTGGAACTTCAATGCTGCACAAATGTTTTGGTACCCTTCCACAGATCTGTGCCTGTTTTCCCTTTGTCATTTTGGGGTATTGTGTGTAGATTGCAGAGCATTTTTTAATCAATCAATTTCAGAATAAGGCTGTAACGTAATAAAAAAAATTAAAAAGTCAAGGGGTCTGAATACTTTCCGAAGGCACTGTATAAAGTGCTTTCATTTCTAAACTGTAAAACAGTTTGTATGAAAATCCCCTCGAATGAAAAGGTGACATTTTGTACTGTCGCCTCATGAAACATCTCAAAACACAAAACGCTGGAGCATAGAGACAAATTTTAGGTTCTGTCTACATATGGTGTTGATTGTACATCGCAAAAATAACATGGTGTTATACGAGTATAACAAACAAGCTCTATGGATGCAGTTTAATTCAGGTATCGTTTCCTCCGCTTTAAAAAAAGGTTTCCCTACATGGTGGATGACGACCAATACCTACTGGCTTGTGACTTACGACTAAACTTTGGCTAGAAATATGACTTCATTTGTCTTGTGTGGTTTTAGGTGGGTGACGTCACAAGTTTTAGGCTAGCTACCACTGGCGTCAGATAGACACAGTTGGGTCACTTACATCCTCAAGGAGTTTTCCCTCCACCCTTAGTTCCCAGGATGACACTTTTTCTACCTCTTCGCCTTCTGGCTTGCCGGGTGTGTAGGTGTTGGATATGTAGATCCTCAACTTGCGCTTTTGCTGAGAGGTAAACAAGAGCACACATCACAACCTTACAAAGAAAGTGTTTCCCATACCTATACCAATGTTGGGGAGGCCACCCTTCCTAGTTCTCTTGCCTGACAGATCTAAAATAATTTTTGCAGATCTAGACAGACTAAAATAATTTGACATAAACTGGATGTTGCCCTGGATTTCGCTTTGGGAGCCTTTGTATACTGACTGAAGAGGAATCTAAGGGAAACACTGGAAGACCAAATTGTGTTAATTGATCAATGTATGATTATTATCTTACAATACCATACATACAAATGAGTTTGAGCTGTACCGTAATGGGCTTTTTGATGGCTTCCTGGATCTCCATGCGTTTGCGGGCGATGGTCTGGTCCAGCTTCCTCTCAAAGGCCAGCAGGTCCATATAGGCCTCAGACTCTGGAACCAGGTCTCGGATCTGGAACAAGGAGGATTCAATATGTGGGGGATATGGGGTCTTCCTCCCCATTCGGGAATAAATGGATCGATCCAGAGCCATATACTGTATGCATATCTATGGTTTTAGATCAAACTATTATTTTTCAAGGGGGCAACGTTTATACTCACCCTCTGTGGTAGCACCTTGTCGGCCATCCTGCGCCTTTTGCTGCAAAAACACAAATCGAGACAAAGTGTTAGATCTTCACGCATCTTTAATGGCATATTGTAAGGCAATTAGAATGTTGGCTATTTAAACATAAACACCTTTATGATGATAGCTACACTATTCCACACAGGGAAAAGCTAGAGGATTGGGATGTGTTCATTCAGGTAAAACGTACCAAAATGTTTTGCAACATTTCTTATTGGACGACTTCAGATGGTACCGCCACGTTTCAATATGTTTTCTTCCGCTTCGTGCCTACTGAATATGACCCTGATGCCTGTTCAGGCTCACAACTCTTTGGACCCAAAGGCTAACACTTATCACAATTTAATCAACAAAAGCTTTTGTTTTCTTTGATCGAATTAAACTAGCTCCACCTTGCTTAAAAGTAAATCCAATTATTCAGGGCCTTTCACTTTCAGCCCTTGGTTCGACTCGCTAATCAAGTGCCAAGGATCTAATATATACTGAGTAAAAATATAGAACGCAACATGTAAAGTGTTGGTCCCATGTTTCATGAGCTGAAATAAAAGATCCTAGAAATGTTCCATATGCACAAAAAGCTTATTTGGCAAAAATGTGAACAAATTTGTCCAGAACCCTATTAGTGAGCATTTCTCCTTTGCCAAGAAAATCCATCCACCTGACAAGTGTGGCATATCAAGAAGCTGATTAAACACTAGAGCTGTTGCCAGAGAATTTAATGTTCATTTCTTTACCATAAGCCGCCTCCAACGTTATTTTAGAGAATTTGGCAGTACGTCCAACCGACCTCAACTGCAGACCACGTGTAACTACGCCAGCCCAGGACCTCCACACCGGCTTTTTCCCCTGCGGGATCGTCTGAGACCAGCCACCCAGACTGCTGATGAAACTGAGGAGTATTTCTGTCGGTAACAAAAGCCCTTTTGTGTAGGGTAAAACGTATTCTAATTCCCTGGGCCTGGCTCCCCAGTGGGTGGGCCTATGCCCTCCCAGTCCCACCCATTGCTGCACCCCTGCCCAGTCATGTGAAATCAATAGATTAGGGCCTAATAAATGTATTTCAACTGAACGATTTCCTTATATGAACTGTAGTATTAAGTAAAATCGTTGAAATTGTTGCATCTACATTTTTGGTCAGTATATTTTGAAAACTACATTCAAAAACACAGACCCTTGCGGTAAATCAAAATGATAGAAATAACCACCAGAAATCCATCCTCCCAAACATTTACAAGCAGATGACCTCATTCCATTTTGAGGTAAAAAAAAAAGAAAGAAAAAAAGATGCCCTTGTCCACGTGGCTCTGTCTGGCAGTGGGGCATGGTCATGGGACGTCTTCTTTGTTTTTAACTCCTCTGTGCAGCAGATTGTGTGGAGCAACAGACAGACCACTGACTGAGAGGACAGGGGTACAAAAGAGTCTTTCAGTAGTGTCCCTACACCACCGTCACTATCAAAGACCCTGGAAGGATCCCAAAAGACCGTGACCGTCTGTCTTGTGTGTCATTAATGTACCACCACACGGCTGACTTCTAGTACTGTGGTGTACACTTAATGGTCATAAAGGGCTTGTACTTGTTTGTGGGGGATCACATGGTGCTCTATTAGTTGTGGTTACCAGATGCATTATCATTGACAGTAGTGCAGTTAGGTTGCATGTCTTCATGACATGAAGTATTCAGCATTCAAACTGCATCATTCATTCAAAAATAACTGTGCCTGAGAATTCACCAAGAACGATAACCTGGTATAGACAATAGCCGAGTCCGAATAATCATACTAGCTTTCTAAATAGTAGGCCTTTTAGGTATGTGAAATTTCGAAAAGCGAGTATGCTTAAAATTCCAGGATGTTATTTTCCTTTTGGCTTTTCATCTAGTAGAATTCGCTGCACATTTTTGAGGAATAAAAGAGTATTTACAGACTCACGTGTGTGTGACAACAGCTGATAATGAGATAAGGGCACACGTTGTACCCAAATGAACGAATGGTGGGAATCAGCGCAATTTCACATTAGATGATACATTCTCAGGATGGGTGAGCCTAGTATGTTGATATTTGTTGCTTACTGCATTAATTTTTACTAAGCAGTATGTTCTAAATAGTATGTAGTTCGATTAGTAAATAGTGTGTAGTTTTAGTAAGTAAGTAGTAGGCATGACAGATTTCAGACAAGGCCAATGTCTGGCAAGACCAAATATATTTGTGTACAGCCATAATCCTCAGTCATGGTTAATCAATATGCTGTGCAATGGCGCCCCACAAACCCCACCACCACTACAACAACCCCGATGTCCCCTTCTAAAAACAGACTGTGTGCCCCCCAGACAGTCTACCCAACCCACCCCCTAACTCACCCACGCCTTGGGCCTCCCAGCCCCCCCTGCGGTTGTTGTTGAAGGAATCGCTTTCGGGAGGCGTCCATGGCCGATTGCCCCATTCCTATGCGTAAGGGCATGTTCCCGCCCCCATAAGAGGGTCCAGGGCCCCCAATTGGCCCCATCGGGATCCCCCTGTTGGGTGGCATACCAGGGTGCTGGAAATGAAAAGCACCGGGGGACAGAAAGGGGTTACATTTATGGCAAACTGACAACTTTCTTCCTCACTGAAGTGATCAATGTTTGTTATGATATCTTTCAAAGAGGAACCATGTATTAGTAATACAAGTTTACGTAGCCTAACACATTATGCATGAACTAGCTACATATAGTCATGCATATGGCGGTGATGAAAAAGCTTGCATTTCGGCTGCCTGTTAATTTGCAAACTTTGTTTTCCAACAACTGACAGTAGCCAGCAAGCAACCACGTGATGTATGATTAGCTGTATGAAGCTAGCCATAATAAGGATTAGCCACAATCGTTTAATTTGCGGTTGGCCTTTAAAATAAAAGCCTCCAATTGAAAGTAATTCAAACAGATAGAAAATAGTGATATCATGCCATATTTGGACTAGATAAGGCTAGAATATTTTTATATCAATTAAACAAAAGACAATTAGTTCATTTGAAAACACACTGTGGATGTATTAGACTTTAGAATTGCATTGGGGCATATTTACATGCAGTGTAAAGCCTAACCTATGGACTGTGCACCCATTAAATGGGGTTTCACACAACACAACTGTGTAGAGTTTACACAAATATAAGCTTCTTACTGTGGGATTTCGAATGGAAGGGGATCACCCTTCCAGTCAGTCTATTGGACATTCATATTGCACTGTACAGCAGTTTTTAACAGTCACACAATAAGAGATAAGACGCTATTATTTGAGTATGACTGAGTAGGCTGATACCCCATTTCATAGGTACAACATCCATAGGTTAGGCTGTACAGTGCACGTGAGTATGCCCTAATGCAATTATAAAGTATAACACAGTTAGTGCAATTAACAGATTTGTACTTGTGTAAAATTAACTCATTGTCTTTTGTTGAATTTATGTAACATTCCGACTTTGTTAAGCATTATCGAGTCCAAAAACGGCATTATTCCACTATTTGTATCCGTTTGAATCACTTTCAAAAGGGGGACGTTTATTTTGAAGGCGAGCCGCAAATTACACTATTGTGGCTAGCTTCACATAGGTATGATCAACTACTCACGCCGCGGTCAGTTTTTCACTTTCTTGAAATGCGGAAGTTGCCAGATTAAATGAAAAGTCAATATACCACAGATTAATAGGAAACGCTAATTAATTTTCTAACTACAGTAGCTGCAATGCCACTTGTCTGACACTTACAGCAGTGTCTAGCTAACTTTACTAGCTAGTAGTTAGCCTAACCCAACACTGTTTTTGTAACATGATAACGTTATACAGTAACGTTGCTTAACTTGTCACTAAGTAATATTACTTGCCATATTTTAGCCAATAAAGCAACGTTATCACGGTAAATGATATGCAATTAGTTACAAGTTAGCCGAGGGGAAACCTCTCGACAAGTTACCTGATGGTACTGAGGAGTGGCATTCATGGCTCGGAAACCCGAATTCTGTTGGATTCCTGGCATCCTCATTCCACCGCCTGCATGTCCAGCGTTCATGGGGTTAACACTGGGGTTCATCTGAGTAGCCGGAAAGCCCCCTCTTGAAGCCATTTTCGGAGCTACAAGTGGTGGTAGGTCGCCGTGAAGTTTTCGGTGTTGAGAACAAGCTGTCTTGCTGATTGTACACAGGCCAAACGTTTATTCTCCACGCGTGTTGACAGTTGTGTAGCTAGTAAACATTGCCACTAAAAAGCTAGCCAACTGAGCGTAACGTTACTAACGTTAGCTAGCTAACCAGTTCCGGGGTGTTTATTTGCGAGTGATGACCGACGGTCGCTTTACTCCTTCCTACAAAGTGGTATATTTGTATCATCCCCTCCCCAAATAGTTGAATTTGTCAGGCCAATTTATATTAATGGTCACAAGAGCATGTTGAAGAGTCTGTCCAATGTCTGAAGATAGAAGTGTGTGCGCCGTGTCAACTGCCAGTGCCGCCTCCTACTAGCTAGTTGTTGCCAGATTGGTTGAAACCATAGAGGATGATAGAGGCCTCTAGTGGTCAAAAGGCTATGTTAGCATGGGCAGCGCCATTGAGGGCTTCCACTATTTTAATTGAGTCAACTGGGTGAGACTTCCAACTTCATTGGCTGATCCCTCCTGTTGACCCTGTTGGAGTCATGTCCAACCCAGTCATCAGAAGGGATCAGCCAATCGTGAAGAATAAAATTGACTACTTCAAAATGGAGATAGCATCTGCATGGGCAGTGCCATTGAGGCTATAATGGCACAGATACAAAGATGAGTCCTATCTCTACAGCTGAAACTTTTGAAAGCTCCCTTTCTGCAAGAATGGGGGGAATGGGTTTTATTTGTCACTGTTCCGACTGTAGCAAAGATACTTTACTCTGAGACTGAAGGCTACAATGTCAACCCTCATGCCAAATACAATGTATGAGTCTATAGGCTTTAAAATCAAGACATTTTCAAAAACACATAGCAAGCTAAAAGCCCTACTAGCTACATCACTTTGGGCACACACCAAAAAACAGCAAAATGTTGAATTTCCACAACAGGCAATCAACAGCCTCCCCTGCTCACGACTGAGTGCACTACAGGCTGGGAAGGCTTAGGGTATGTTCAGGTTCATTGAACAGAAAAGTGTTTACTAAAACTTGGCTTTGTTGCAACCCCCCCTCCCCAGATGTATGCATCAGCCCACATCAAGCCAAACATAATTTTAATTACTATACTCGCAGTTCAAATATTACACATCGACAGATGACAATCGTTTATTACTTGACAGATGAACAAATACAAAGCCATGATAGCAGCATTTCAACTATTTAAATATTTACACTATCACAACACTGAGGACACATATAACCCTTTACAATGTAAACAAATAATAAAGAATGTTTTGAATGCTAGAAAACAAGCCTAACTAACTACTCATCTACAATGAAACAGATTAACCCATGTTCTACTGCAAGGAGTTTGCAGTTTATTTCAAAACCTATTTCCACAGGTGAATGACAAGTGACGGGAGTCCTTTCAGCATACTCATCAGTAGGAGAATCATGATGTTGACATTGTGAATATGGAGTAATAAAATGACAAACCATTAATTATTATTGTCTGTAAGTTATGTGACTCCTGTTTTTAACTGTCCATAATTATGTTCTTGTCAAAAAAATGATAGTTGAAAAGACTTCTTGACTGATAATATCATCAAAATGTCAGTGCATAATCAAATGGTCCTTGGTATCCATTGCTCTGACTTCGACTGCCTCTGCCTAGCCACTGTACGACCTGACTCCTTGTCTGTGCATTGACAGATTCTAACACAATATTTCATAAAGATGCCAGCCAAGAGCTACCTATCGATAAAATAATGTATGATATAAAATAATGATTATTGGTGCAACGATTCGGTGAGGGGGGAAAAAACGGAAGAGACACACTGTGCAGGGGGTCTCTGGACTGCTTCAGCAGTGTTGTGTTCATTAGGGCACACAGTAACAAAACATTTTAAAACGTTTCACAATGGAAAAAACAAACAAGCATTTCTTATTGGAGAAGTTCAGTCACTACCTCCCTGTATCAGTCAGTTTTGTTCAGTGTGGTGCTTAATGAACACGACCCATTTAGAAATAGTCTACTACACATCTGTCACGGTCCATTGAAAAACAAAAGGAGCCAGGGTGGACTCTGAATGGTCTTCCTGTGTGTCTGTCACTGAGGGAAGGCCTCATCTTTCATCAGCATGCGTGGGCTCTCCTGGTTGTCCATACGCCGTCTGGGGCCCATCATACCTGTGGAGACAGACTGACTCTATTTATCAAAGTCATCTCCATTCTCCACTCCAAGCAAATTATACTGTGGCTGTGAAATTATGATTATGGGGACGTTCCAGGAGGTTTTTATTTTAGTTACACTCGTCAAATGATCTCTGGAACCACCTTCATATAAAATAGCAATATCTTCTGAGGTGCACAGCGCAACTGCAAAACATCTGACCTAAAACTTATATTTCATATGCGCCACAGTCCACACCTTACTTAATGTCTCAGTCTCAATGACCTAGAACTAGGGTAGAGCGTCTCAGGGACAACTTGCATACAGTATATCCTTTGTCATACTATTGAATTAATGCCAGAGTGTGTATTAGGCCTATCCAAAGAATGAGGCCTAAAGCAATCGCTCCATTTGTCACAATTACCATGCATTTAGTAGTTACAGACTAATGATGATAACTTACCACTCTTATGTTTAAATGATTTGGATCTCCTGGGTGAGTTTGGATTCTACAATAAAAAAGGAATATATATATACATATATTTTTTAAAGAGTTTACACAAAACTATAAGAAATATGTAATTTAATTGTCATATTTAATAAAAATAATATGTTCTGTTTAACAGAAAGCTTGACAATCACAACAAGCATTAAAATTGAAGAAATCAAAATTTGGTCTCGTCGCCTTTCAGGATCATGCTGCATACTGTTGGAAACTTTATGAACATATTAAGATAACTTTATTTTTATGGTTTGTTTTGGTCGTGCTTTCCTGTAGTAATTTTATTAGATTGGTTACAACTACACAAACCCCAAGTGCCAATCAACATTCTCCCTTCGATTTCTCACTTGAAATTCAGCTGTGGCACTGGATTCTATTCAGATAAAGCATCAAGAAAAGCAGAATGATCAACTAGTGGCAAAACTATGTTATTACAGAAAATATTTCATTGTGGTTTCAAAGAAAGTGTAAATACCTTATCTGATTTTCTCTTCTTCGCTGCAAAAATTAGAGCATTTTATAAGACACTTGGACATAATTTTCAATGATTTACAAGATATCATAATGTACAAATACACAAGAGAACCAAGCACATTGATAACACTTCAAAGCATATTTCTTAACTACTAGATCAAACATGTACAACTACATTTTGGATGCATGTGCACACAGTTGAAGTCAACTCTGTTT
This sequence comes from Salvelinus alpinus, assembly GCF_045679555.1. Taxonomy (NCBI): domain Eukaryota; kingdom Metazoa; phylum Chordata; class Actinopteri; order Salmoniformes; family Salmonidae; genus Salvelinus; species Salvelinus alpinus. Next base: position 29,666,616 of record NC_092088.1, read on the forward strand.
CAGTTCAAATTAATGTAGAGATTGACTACTGGTATTCACCATTATAGGATTCTAATTTCCATTTGTCTTCTCTTATGAGTAGATACATTTTATATAACTGTCAGTCACCAGGGTTGTGTTTAGTAGGGCACACTGTAGGAAAACGTTTTGCAATGGAAAATAACAAACAAGCAAAAACTAAAGGAGGAAGTACCAGTGACTCGCTCAATACGGAAGTTGTCAGATGACGCAGATGCCCAACGATGAACCATCAAACAGGCAAAGCATCAATACAGGACTAACATTGAATCCTACTACACTGGCTCCGATGCTCGTCGGAAGTGGCAGGGCTTGCAAACTATTACGGACTACAAAAGGCAAGCACAGCCGTGAGCTGCCCAGTGATACGAGCCTACCAGACGAGCTAAATTATTTCTATAGGTGCGCATCTGGGCAAGCAACACTGAAGCATGCAGGAGAGCACCAGCTGTTCCGGATGACTGTGATCACGCTCTCCATAGCCGATGTGAGTAAGACCTTTAAACAGGTCAACATTCACAAGGCTGCAGGTGTAACAGTTTAACTTTAGACCGTCCCCTCGCCCCGACACGGGCGCGAACCAGGGACCTTCTGCACACATCAACAACAGTCACCCACGAAGCATCGTTACCCATCGCTCCACAAAAGCCGCGGCCCTTGCAGAGCAAGGGGAACCAGTACTTCTAGGTTTCAGAGCAAGTGACGTAACTGATTGAAACGCTATTAGCGCGTACCCGCTAACTAGCTAGCCATTTCACATCCGTTACACAGGGCCAGACGGATTACCAGGGCGTGTACTCTGAGCATGCGCTGACCAACTGGCAAGTCTCTTCACTGACATTTTCAACCTGTCCCTGACCGAGTCTGTAATACCAACATGTTTCAAGCAGACCACCATAGTCCCTGTGCCCAAGAACACCAAGGTAACCTGCCTAAATGACTACCGACCCATAGCACTCACATGTGTAGTCATGAAGTGCTTTGAAAGGCTGGTCATGGCTCACATCAACACCATTGTCCCAGAAATCCTAGACCCACTCCAATTTGCATACCGCCCCAACAGATCAACAGATGACGCAATCTCTATTGCACTCCACATTGCCCTTTCCCACCCGGACAAAAGGAACACCTACGTGAGAATGCTATTCATTGGATCACTAAGTTAAGGACCCTGGGACTAAACAACTCCCTCTGCAACTGGATCCTGGACTTCCTGACAGGCCGCCCCCAGGTGGTAAGGGTAAGTATTAACACATATGCCACACTGATCCTCAACACGGGGGCCCCTCAGGGGTACATGCTCAGTCCCCTCCTTTACTCCCTGTTCACCCATGACTGCATGGCCAAGCACGACTCCAATTCCATCATTAACGTGGTCCCGTGTGGCTCAGTTGGTAGAGCATGGCGCTTGCAACGCCAGGGTTGTGGGTTCATTCCCCACGGGGGGACCAGGATGAATATGTATGAACTTTCCAATTTGTAAGTCGCTCTGGATAAGAGCGTCTGCTAAATGACTTAAATGTAAATGTAATTAACTTCACCGACAACGATGAGACAGCCTATAGGGAGGAGGTCAGAGACCTGGCGTGTGGTTCCAGCATAACAACTAGTGGTCGACCGATTAATTAGGGCCGATTTCAAGTTTCCTTTTTGGACGATTACATTGCAATCCACGAGGAGACTGCGTGGCAGGCTGACCACCTGTTACACGAGTGCAGCATCAAAATGACCTGTGGCTGCAAGGAGCCAAGGTAAGTTGCTAGCTAACATTAAACTTATCTTATAAAAAACAATCATTCCTAACATAATCACTAGTTAACTACACATGGTTGATGATTTTACTAGGTTAACTAGCTTAGAATGCGGTGACTGTTAATTGAAGTAGGCTGTGATTCGATGATAAATTTCGCCAAACAGGTGATGATTTAACAAAAGCACAATCGTTGCACAAAAGTAACTAGCCATAAACATCAATGCCTTTCTTAAAATCAATACACAGAAGTATATTTTTTTAAACCTACATATTTAGTTAAAAGAAATGCATGTTAGTAGGCAATATTAACTAGAGAAATTGTCACTTCTCTTGCGTTCTGTGCAAGCAGAGTCAGGGTATAAGCAGCAGTTTGGGCCGCCTGGCTCGTTGCTGTGTGAAGACCATTTCTTCCTAACAAAGACCGTAATTCATTTGCCAGAATTTTACATAATTATGACATAACATTGAAGGTTGTGCAATGTAACTGCAATATTTAGACTTAGGGTTGCCACCCGTTCGATAAAATACGGAACACTTCCGTATTTCACCAAAATAATAAACGCTTTGTTTTCTAAATGATAGTTTCTGGATTTGACCATATAAATGACCAAAGGCTCATTTTGCTGTGTGTTTATTATATTATAATTAAGTCTATGATTTGATATTTGATAGAGCAGTTTACCTACCACCGCTCAGTCAGCAGCAGGCTCGTAAGCATTTATTCAAACAGCATTTTACTGCATTTGCCAGCAGCTCTTAGCAATACTTGAGGCACAGCGCTGTTTATGACTTCAAGCCTATCAACTCCCGAGATTAGGCTGGCAATACTAAAGTGCCTATAAGAACATCCAATAGTCAAAGGTATATGAAATACAAATGGTATAGAGAGAAATAGTCGACACGTCATAATGCCTATAATAATGACAACCTAAAACTTCTTAAATGGGAATATTGAAGAGTCATGTTAAAAGGAACCATCAGCTTTCATATGTTCTCATGTTCTGAGCAAGGAACTTAAACATTAGTTTTACATGGCACATATTGCACTTTTACTTTCTGTATTTTTGCATTATTTAAACCAAATTGAACATGTTTCATTATTTATTTGAGACTAAATTGATTTTATTTATGTATTATATTTAGTTAAAATAAGTGTTCATTGTTCATTCAGTATTTTTGTAATTGTCAATATCACACACATATATATATAAAAATCGTCCGATTAATCAGTATCGGCTTTTTTTGGTCCCCCAATAAATCGGTATCAGCGTTGAAAAATCATAATCGGTCGAAAACAAAGGAGATGATCGTGGACTACAGGAAAAGGAGAGCCGAGCACGCCCCCATTCTTATTGACGGGTTGTAGTGGAAAAGGTTGAGAGCTTCAAGTTCCTTGGTGTTCCCATCACTAACGCACTGTCATGGTCCAAACACACCAAGGGCAGAGGGCAAACAAAACCTATTCCCACTCAGGAGACTGAAAAGATTTGGCATGGGTCCTCATATCCTCAAAAAGTTATACAGCTGCACCATCAAGAGCATCCTGACTGGTTGCATCACTGCCTGGTATGGCAACTGGCACTAGAGGGTAGTGCGTACGGCCCAGTAAATCCAGGACCTCTATAACAGGCGGTGTCAGAAGGCCCTAAAAATTGCCAAAGACTCCCAAGTCATAGACTGTTCTCTCTGCTACCGCATGGCAAGCGGTACCATAGAGCCAAGTCCAGGTCCAAAAGGCTTCTTAACAGCTTCTACCCCCAAGCCATAAGCGTCCTGAACAGCTAATCAAATCGCTACCTGTGCCCCCGCACATTGACTCTGTACCGGTTGCCAGGGTTGGGGAGTAAAATATTACAATTTAAAAAATGTGTTATCTGTTACTTTACCATAAAAAATATTGTAATCAGATTACAGCTACTTTTGAAAAACTAGATGATTACGTCGAGGATTACTTTTAAATTCAGAAAGCATGTTATATCCATTGATTCTTGAAGAATATCCTTTATAAATGCCTCATGAGTTTTAGTTCAACTGCCACACTCCACGAGAACCCAAAATATAAATATAAGCTTGTTTTTCTCCATCGTTTGTAAACATTGTAAATGTAAACAAACACTGTATATCCTCACAACATGGTTAAAACATGTTGATAACATGGATGGTCAGTCCTTACATCCATAGCTCTGTCTATTAATCTGAGAGTGGTTACATTTCTCCAGGCCCATCCCTCAGCTTTTTACCAAAACCGAGGTGGGGTAGCCTTTTTGTTATTGTTTCATCTGTGGATTTACCGTTTAAACAGTTATAGATTATCAAGATATCAAAGTCTTACCAACAAAAAGGTAAACAATAGGCCTATAGCAAATGCAGCTTACGGCATTCCTTTTTCACATGTAAATAGCACTTTTCAGTAGCACTCAAAGTATGCCATTCCATGAGAACAGCATTTATTTTTCAACTCGAATCAATGAGCCCAATCAGTCCTCCATGACAACAAAATCAGAAACAGAGTAGGGCTGGCTAATAAGTCCTTAGTTTTGGGGTTATGCTCAGGTAAAACAATTTGGCTAATCTATACTTCCAAGTCCTATTCTTGAAGATCAAAGGGTAAAACATTTATTGGAATGACTGGAATTCTGATAGACTTTGGTTTTTAATGTAAAGATATAATTGAATCATATTATTATATGTAGTAGAAAGTGATGGGTTAGAAGAAGCCTACATAACCAACCCTTAAAGTAAAATTTTACATCCATATATGGCCAGCTATGTAAACTTTAACATTGATTTATCCTACAATAGATGTTGTTCAATTGCTAACATACATTTTTGTCTTCTAATGCCTTTTAAGGAGAAAGTAACCTAATAGTAATGGAATGTAATCAGATTACGTTACTGAGTTTGAGTAACCCAAAAGTTATGTTACTGATTACAATTTTGAACAGGTAACTAGTAACTAACGGATTACATTTAGAAAGTAACCTACCCAACCCTGCCGGTACCCCCTGTATATAGCCTCGTTACTGTTATTTTATTGTTTCTCTTTATTTATTTTTTATATTTTCTAATTTTCTTCATTATAATTTTTATGTATTTATTGTTTACTTCAGTTTATTTAGTAAATACTTTCTTAACATGTATTTTTTCTTAAAATTGCATAGTTGGTTAAGGGCTTGTAAGTAAGCATTTGATTGTATTCAGCACGTGACAAATAAAATGTGATTTGATTTAACCTCTGTTCTTATTGGATAAGATCATTTAGTACCTTTCTGTTTCACAACGTTTGCTCTTGTTTTCTGCCTACTAAACAGGACCCAGATCACCTTGAAAAGGAGGGTGAAAGCCAGTCCTTTACCTTTCTTTTCCGCCCCATAGGACCAGTCGTTATCATTGACGTCATCATTATCCTCCTGGTCGCTCTCTGATTTATTGTTAGTGTTGTTGCCGGTGACTATTCTGTGTGGGGAAGAAATGACAGTCAGTGACATCATCCATTGATTTATGGCCAGACCTGGGTTCAAAATACTATTTGAAATCATTTCCAATACTTAATCTGCGCTTAAATTGAGCCTGTGTGGTTTTATGGACCAATAGAATAGTCTCAAAACGGCAAACCCCGCCCATCTGTTACTCCAGGCAGGCTAAAGCAAAGTACTTGAAAGAATCCTTCCTTCAGGATTGCTTGAGAAAGTAAGGCTACAGTTTAATTAAAAGTGTGCAAACTATATTTGATTAGAAAATAATAATACCCTGTTGTGGTATGAGGAGAGGGTAAAACATATATTTTTAAAGATGTTTTATTGTCACATACACCAGATAGATGCAGTGAAATGTGTTGTTTTACAGGGTCGGCCATAATAGTACAGCGCCACTGAAGCAAATGAGGGTTAAGTGCTTTGTTCAAGGGCACAACAACAGATGTTTCACCTTGTCGGCTTGGGTATTCGAGGCAGCAACTCCAGTCTTAACTTCATTACATTGCTGTCTGCACTGCAATGTCAACTGGTTTTAGGGTAGCTGTGTTTAAAGGTTAGCTCAACCAAAACGAAAATACTTGTCTGGTTGAAAACGGCCTATGAGGCATCGACATTAGTCAGAAACATTTATTCTAGTGCCAAAATGTAATACAAAGTGTAAATAGGATCATTTTGGTCATTAAGTCAATATCTTCCAAAACTATGACATAAATTCCTAAATCCTTGGATATTTATGAATTGGTTTTTGATTTCAATCATGCCCAGTCTTGCCCACTAAAAGGGGATGGTAACGCCTAAGGAGATTTGTCATGCACGGAGAAGCAGCTGAGCTGAGTTCAGCAGAATCAACCTACAGCCTGCCCATTTCTTTACAGACAACAGAAATACCCATTAGCACGCAGCGCCTCAGTCTTGTTTACATGAAACAATACATAGTTGCCAATGTTATGTTGAAAGAACGAGACTTGGTCTTTATAAAGGGGTTGTTTTCCCTCCCCCCAACTCAAACATCCTCACATTCGTGAAATAACATTAGCATCATAAACACAAGTATCAAAGGTATTCTAGAAAGGAAGAAATGCTCAGGGTTTAGGATTCTTGACCAATCACATTGTCATGCTGCGTCATGTGGTTGCTAAAGCCATCCATCTCGTAAAGTATGGTTGCTCTTTAGGATCAGTAAAGAGGAACACACAACACCAGGCTATTAGCGAACAAAACACTCCCACTTCAAACTCTGGTTGCTTCAGTCATGGCTTCTAGCATTTCATAACAAGGATGTGGAAAAGGGAGGCAAAATTAGTGAGTTCAGACACCCCTTTAAAGATGTCAGTAACCGCATCAATATGACATACAGTTGAAGACGGAAGTTTACATACACCTTAGCCAAATACATTTAAACTCAGTTTCACAATTCCTGACATTTAATCCTCGTAAAAAAATTCCCTGTCTTAGGTCAGTTAGGATCAGCACTTTATTTTAAGAATGTGAAATGTCAGAATAATAGTTGAGAGAATTATTTATTTCAGCTTTTACTTCTTTCATCACATTCCCAGTGGGTCAGAAGTTTACATACACTCAATTAGTATTTGGTAGCATTGTCTTTAAAATTGTTTAACTTGGGTCAAATGTTTTGGGTAGCCTTCCACAAGCTTCCCACAATCATTTGGGTGAATTTTGGCCCATTCCTCCTGACAGAGCTGGTGTAACTGAGTCAGGTTTATTGTAGGCCTCCTTGCTCACACATGTTTTTTCAGTGCTGCCCACACATTTTTTATAGGATTGAGGTCATGGCTTTGTGATGGCCACCCCAATACCTTGACTTTGTTCTCCTTAAGCCATTTTGCCACAACTTTGGAAGTATGCTTGGGGTCATTATCCATTTGGAAGACCCATTTGCGACCAAGCTTTAACTTCCTGACTGATGTCTTGAGATGTTGCTTCAATATATCCACATAATTTTCCACCTCATGATGCCATCTATTTTGTGAAGTGCACCAGTCCCTCCTGCAGCAAAGCACCCCCACAACATGATGCTGCCACCCCCGTGCTTCACGGTTGGGATGGTGTTCTTCAGCTTGCAAGCCTCCCCCTTTTTCCTCCAAACATAACGATGGTCCTTATGGCCAAACAGTTCTATTTTTGTTTCATCAGACCAGAGGAAATTTCTCCAAAAAGTATCATCTTTGTCCCCATGTGCAGCTGCAAACCGTAGTCTGGCTTTTTTATGGTGGTTTTGGAGCAGTGGCTTCTTCTTTGCAGAGCGGCCTTTCAGGTTATGTCGATAAAGGACTTGTTTTACTGTGGATATAGATACTTTTGTACCTGTTTCCTCCAGCATCTGCACAAGGTCCTTGCTGTTGTTCTGGGATTGATTTTCACTTTTCACATCAAAGTACGTTAATCTCTAGGAGACAGAACATGTCTCCTTCCTGAGCGGTATGACGGCTGCGTGGTCCCATGGTGTTTATACTTGCGTACTATTGTTTGTACAAATGAATGCGGTACCTTCAGGCGTTTGGAAATTGCTCCCAAGTATGAACCAGACTTGTGGAGGTCTCCACTTTTTTTCTGAGGTCTTGGCTGATTTCTTCTGATTTTTCCATGATGTCAAACAAAGAGGCACTGAGTTTGAAGGTAGGCCTTGAAATACATCCACAGGTACACCTCCAATTGACTCAAATTATGTCAATTAGCCTATCAGAAGCTTCTAAAGCCATGACATAATTTTCTGGAATGTTCCAAGCTGTTTAAAGGCACAGTCAACTTAGTGTACGTAAACTTCTGACCTACCGCAATTATAATACAGTGAATTATAAGTGAAATAATCTGTCTGTAAACAATTGTTGGAAAAATGACTTGTGTCATGCACAAAGTAGATGTCCTAACCGACTTGCCAAAACTATAGTTTGTTAAGAAGAAATTTGTGGAGCGGTTGAAAAACGAGTTTTAATGACTCCAACCTAAGTGTATGTAAACTTCCGACTTCAACTGTACATGTATTGCCCAACTGCAATGTAGATGACATAGCCTTAAATAATTGGTTAATTTGCATAGTGCGACTTCTTTGTGGACAGTCTCGAACATGACAATTGTTTCAGTTGTGCGGGGCGGGTAGGTAGCTAACCTGCGGTTGGCTATGCGGCTGCTATTGCGCCCCATGCCCAGGCATTTCTCCAAGTGAGGGGCGAAGCGCGACGCAGCGATGCTCCGGCTGCAGTTGGGACAGACACACTCCTTGTTCTTCCACTGGTTGTACACCTGCCCGAACACATCCACTCCTGGCTGGTCCACAATTTCTACTCATGCAAAAAATAAAGAGAAAGAAAAATTATAGTTCAAAGCACTTTACATAGTAAAGGTATATATTATATATTGCAATCATTGTATGGTGGTGTAGTTAGCAAATTAAGAATTGTGGAATGATATCTTCTGTACACGTCTTTATCTTAACCATTGTTAAACAATAATTTAAAAAAATAGGTGAGTAGAAAGTAGAAATACATACCAAAGTCCCTCATGGTTTCTTGGTCCGTGTCTTCCAGGAAAAAGTAGCCCTGCTTGACGGCCCGGTGTACCTCAAAGCACAGGCCCAGACAAGCATCCTCCACCAGGTCAGAAAGGATGTCCTGAGCTACGCCCTGCCAACCACCACAGCATTATTATATAGAACCAGGATATAGCCTTTCTATGGAATGATACTGTGAGATGAGTTGGCTACAGAACGGATTCACACTAGGGCCAAACAGTCAAGCTGAATTGCGCTGGCCAGGTTACGCATCGGCCATAGCTGCAGTCCAAATGACACACAGTCCAAATGTTTAAGCCTTTGTCTAAGACTAAAATGAAATGTGTGGGTGAAAAAACGATACCCTCATGTATAGTCCACACAGGACTAAACCAAACCTACTACTATATTTACCTCCAGCTTGCTGTTGTCCAGGCTGGACATCGAAATCTCATCCATTTTCATTTGCCAGAATTAGAAGATGAGCCCACACTTCTGTGTTCATGCTGTAAAGCAGCATGCATTGGCCAAGACGGGGCTAGACCAGACAGGAGAGAAGACACATATCATAACACATAATTTAATCTTCATACATTACATTTACAATGTAAACTATATTTTAATGAGTCATGGTAAGGAGTGTGGGGAGCAACAACAAGCAATGAAACATTGTAACAAAGGGTGACACAACTAAATGCACAATGAATTATATTAAAAAAGTGTTATCTAGGCTATTCACGTTAATAACCTGTCATTTATGACAAAAAAATAATTGGATTATTCGTTGTTTGTCGTACAAATCAGATAACGACATGCTACGTTTCCTGCTTTGCATCATATATCGTTTACAGAACAGCATTGAATAAATGTGTTCCTTATATTCTTTTTTAAAAATCATACAGAAGTCCTCGGCCCCTACTATGGGGCATAACATTGTCCAGTATGCACAATTGAAAATAACGCAGATAGACACCATCGCATTCGTGTCGATTTCAGATTAGCAGAAAGAGACGGGGGATATTTTGTGATTATTTACAGAAAATAACAAAAATACTGGAAATAAATGTATCATCAACCTAACATATGGTGCAATCGGAAGCAATTGTAAGACTTTGAATGTTACTTCAAGAAACAGATTACTGCGAAGCACGCTATGGTTTGTTTAGTGCACTGCTGCTGATCGTTTTAAAAACTCGATACATTGTGTCACAAGAAAAATATCACTTCACGGTTGTAGCTCCCTTTAGCCTTGACGATCACAACAATTAGATACATGCCAGTCCATAAATGTTTTTTTATTTACCTATATCGGAAGGCATCCATCTTTACATCAGACGACTCAGGCAGTAGCAATCGATCGCTACACAAGAGAACGCCAAACACTAGCAGCATTGCTGTCTTCAGTGAACCCAGCCGGCTATTGTCAGTGGATTTAAGCATGTCCACGTACAGTCCAAGTGACCCATATTCTCCCACTCCAGTCTTTAACACTCTCTCTTTCTCTCTGGGATTTACATATAACATGATTTGTGATTTTATGGTAAATGTCTGCTTTAAAAACTTGGCAGAATGGCTTTAGTTGTTGAAATAGCAAATAGAGGCAAGTTAATAAATGCTGATTGCAATACAGCATTCCTCATTAGAGGTCCCCTCACATACAATTAAAAGAGACATCATGAAAAAAATAACACTTCCCTTCTCTACCGTGTATCTCAATATTGGTATCATCCCGGCCCTTGTTTTAGCATGCAGGTGTTGAGAATTATAATGTAGATGCATATCAATATTATATTTGAGATAAATGTACATGATTGACACATTGGTGTATGTTGATTTCAAATTATAAATGTCTGGTCAGTTTGATGAAAGTGGTGGAAATGACAGTAGTGATGGGCAACAGCTTTGAAGGTTTCTCCTGCTTTGAATGGAGTTAGGTTTTTGCACAGGCTGCTCATGCAATTGTGGCACTGGGTGTATGCCAGTGTATGCCAGTTATGACAAGTGCAGCTATAGACTGCCTCATCTTCAGCCTCGGATCCAATAATGTGCAGATACTCAGTATAGCCAGATCCCAGAATATGTGAACCTGCTTGACAACCCAATTGCTCTTGTGTTGTCATAAAACAAAAAATTTGGGCTACCTCCAGCCTTCTGTTGGTACCACGTAATTGTCTAGGTCCTGGTATCACTAATAACATTTGAGATTTTAGTCATTCTTATCCAGAGCAATTAGGGTTAAATGCCTTGCTCAAGGTCACATCCACAGATTTTTCACCTAAGCTCGGGGGGGTTTGAAATAAAGACCTTGAAGAAGATAGACTTTATGACCAAAATGTTTCACCTTACTGTAGTTAGTGTTATATCAGTCAGAGGACATCACAGCTCAATAAATCAGAGGACATCACTGCACAAACGCTATAGACAAAAGTCTACCATTTCTAATTGTAAAGGGAAAGGAGGAACAGAATAAATACTGTAAATAAGTAAATAAATATTTGTGTGTGTGTGTGAAAATGCATAAAAGAATATATTTTATAAGCCATGGCCCATCGAACAGTCAATGGCAATGTAAAAGCTGAAAAAATTGACTTAAAAGTTGACCTATTCTGAAGAAATCTTGTGTTCATTAATTTATGAAATATGCTGTTTCATAAAATATATTTTCAAAGATGGATTTTAAGATGCTGTTCATGATCATGCCTCGAGACTGGCTGAAAAATAAAAGTAAATGACTAAATAAGAAAAACATACCTACCATTACCTTATTCATAACAAATGAGAATAGAAATGTAATTGTCTCAAAGTCAGGAAATGAAGATAATGACCGATATTAATCTGAGTTATTTGAGACATTCATAACCAGCTACAAAAGCTGTGTAACACAATGGTTGATACAGTATTGGAGTTAACATTGCAAAGCATAACATGCCCATATTATGCCAGCTACAACATTGGAAATATACTTGTTTTTTCCTAATATAGTGAGCTTTGAGGGATTTGTAAATACATTTTAACACAATAAAAAGGGATGGTAAACATGTGCTACTAGTAGATCACTAATCCATTGTCATTAAAATCGCAATGTATAATATGCCCATTATATGCCAGCTACAACATTGGAAAAAAATAGTTTACTGTATATTACAGTGATTTTGGGGGGGTTAGAATTCAATTTGAACACAGTAAAAATGGATGGTAAACATTTTTTCACGTGCGCCACCAGTATATCATTCATAATTTCAAAGTATAAAATGCCCATATTTTGCCAGCTACAAGATTGGAAGAACTAATTTACTGTATATTACAGTAAATTCAATTTTAACACAGCAGAAATGGATGGTAATGTTTTTTTTCACGTCTGCCAATAGTAGATCACTAATACATTCTCAATACAATTGCAAAGCATAACATGTCTGTATTTGCCAGCTACACCATTTGAATAATACTTGTTCTGTCCTATTACAATTTAAATTTGAGTGATAATAATAATACAATTTTAACACATTTAAATGGATGGTAAACATTTTGTCATGTGTACCACTAGTAGATCACTAATCTATTGTCATTAACATTGCAAAGCATAACAGCCCATATTATGCCAGCTAGAAGAGTTGAAAAACACTAGTTTACTGTATGTTACTGTGACCATTGATGGATTACAATTAAATTGTAACACAGTAGAAATGGATACTAAACATTTTGAGTTTGGATACCGCGACGAGGTTGGTATCAGTTGCTCGGACCGCTACTATTTGTCCAGTGATCCTGCCGACCAAGGGTGGGGTCTGAGGAGCTGTTTGGCATAGCTGCCTATCAAGCTAGCAGGGTTTTCTTGAGGGCTTGAACGCAGCCGGCAACGCGGTTAGACATTGTGGCTGGGACCACGGATTGTCCCGGGCTTGTGGCTGTCTAGATACTTGTTGTTTTCAATTTTCCCTGCGACCTGCCCTGTCTAGAACTGCTAGTAGTAACAGCGTAACCTACGCTGAAGGATCTTTTAAACAAACAAAAATATTTCTACAAGCAGTTGTTACAACAACAAGAAAATAGATTCAAGTGTTTTGTCCAAATAATGGTGGAGTCAACTAATAGAAGAATGGACGACCTGACCAGAGGTCCAGGACCTAAAGAACAGTTTGCAGTTCTCCCTGGGTCAGTTCGATGAGTTTAAACTGGAGACAGGCAAGATGCAGCAATCTGTAAGTCATTGAGAGAGGACATAAGTTCTGTATGTGAATCCATGATAACAACGAGAGGGAAATCAGATCGAGGGACAATCAAGGCATGGTTGTAGACGAAATTGCAGAATCTCCACATGAGACCTGGACGGAGTCTGAGGACAAAGTGAGGGAAATTATCTTGGAGAAACTGAAGATGGGCCACAGGAAGATTGAGGTGGAGTTCGCCCACAGGACTGGAAAACCCACCACTGGCCCAGGTGACAGGCCCAGGCCAATATTGGTCAAGTTCCTGAGGTTCAAGGTCAAGGTAGCTGTTCTGGAAAGAGCCAAGAACTTGAGAGGAACGTACAGTATATCTTCCTCAACAAGGACCATCCTGAAGCTGTGTGCCAGAAGAGGAAAGCACTTATTCCAGCCACGAAAGATGCCAGAGCGCATGGGGACATTGCTTTACATCCGCTATGACAGGCTCATTGTCTACCCTCCCTCCCAAAAGCTGGGAAGTGTTGAGACAGCCAAGCCTATGGGTTGTAGCTTCAACCCCGCAACACACACATACTTACACACATGAACTGATGAATGTATATTTTTCTCTCTTGTTTTGTTTGCTCTTTTCCATATTATGTCTATCTCTGTTATATAAGCTACCCAGGAAAAAGCTGAAAATTGCCCATATTAATATATCAAATCAACTTTTATTGGTCACACACATGGTTAGCAGATGTTATTGCGAGTGTAGCGAAATGCTTATGCTTCTAGATCCGACAGTGCAGCAGTATCTAACAGGTTATATCTAACAATTCCAAAACAAACCTAATATCTAACAAATTCCACAACAAAACCTAACACACACTATTTAGTAAAGGAATGGGATGAGGATATATAAGTATAAAATATATGGATGAGCAGTGACAGAGAGGCTAAGACGCAATAGATAGTAAAGGATACAGTATATTCATATGAGATAAGTAATGCGAGATATGTAAACATTCTTAAAGTGGCAGTATTAAAGTGACTAGTCTTCCATTTATTAAAGTGGCCAATGATATCAAGTCTTTTGGTAGTCAGCCACCTCTCTGTGCTAGTGGCGGCTGTTTAACAATGATGGCCTTGTGATAGGATCTGTTTTTCAATCTCTCTGTCCCAGCTTTGATGCACCTCTACTGACCTCGCCTTCTGGATGGAAGTGGGGTGAACAGGTAGTGGCTCGGGTGGTTATTGTCCTTGATGATCTTTTTTGCCTTTCTGTGACATCGGGTGTTACAGCCCGACAGAATGGGGGGCTCCTCTGGGGGGCTCTGCGGTTGTGGGCGGTGCAGTTGCAGTACCAGGAGGTGATACAGCCCGACAGAATGTTCTCAATTGTGCACCTGTAAAAGTTAGTGAGTGTTTTCAGTGACAAGCCACATTTTTTCAGCCTCCTGAGGTTGAAGAGGTGCTGATGCGCCTTCATCACCACACTGTGTGCGTGGACCATTTCAGTTTGTCCGTGATATGTACACCGACAAACCTTCTCCACTGCTGTCCCATCGATGTGGATAGGGGGGTGCTCCCTTCGCTGTTTCCTGAAGTCCACAATCATCTCTTTTGTATTGCTGACATTGAGTGAGAGGTTATTTTCCTGGCACCACACTCCGAGGGCCCTCACCTCCTCCCTGTAGGCTGTTTCGTTGTTGTTGGTAATCAAACCTACCACTGTAGTGTCATCTGCAAACTTGATGATTGAGTTGGAGGCGTGCATGGACACACAGTCGCGGAGGAAATAACTACACTGTTTGTATTCGGCCATGTTTCCAGTTGCCTTGCCATGATTAAATGAGGTGTAACAGTAGCTTGCGAAAGTATTCAACCCCCTTGGCATTTTTCCTATTTTGTTGCCTTACAACCTGGAATAAAATTTATTTGTGGGGTTTGTATAATTTGATTTACACAACATGCCTACCACTTTGAAGATGCTAAACATAATTTTTCAAAACTGAAAACTTTAGCGTGCATAACTATTCACCCCCCCAAAGTCAATACTTTGAAGAGCCACCTTTTTCAGCAATTACAGCTTGAAAGTCTCTTGGGGTATGTCTCTATAAGCTTGGCACATCTAGCCACTGGGATTTTTGCCAATTCTTCAATGCAAAACTGCTCCAGCTCCTTCAAGTTGGATGGGTTGCGCTGGTGTACAGGAATCTTTAAGTCATACCACAGATTCTCAATTTGATTGAGGTCTGGGCTTTGACTAGGCCATTCCATCACATTTAAATGTTTCCCCTGTAACCACTCACGTGTTGCTTTAGCAGTATGCTTAGGGTCATTGTCCTGCTGGAAGGCAGAACCTCCGTCCCAGCTCAAATCTCTGGAAGACTGAAACAGGTTTCCCTCAAGAAATTCCCTGTATTTAACCCCATCCATCATTCCTTCAATTCTGACCAGTTTCCCAGTCCTTGCCGATGAAAAACATCTCCACAGAATGATGCTGCCACTACCATGCTTCACTGTGGGAATGGTGTTCTCGGGGTGATGAGGTGTTGGGTATGCGCCAGGCATAGCGTTTTCCTTGATGGCCAAAAAGCTCAATTTTAGTCCCATCTGACCAGAGTACCTTCTTCCATATGTTTCGGGAGTCTCCCACATGCCTTTTGGCAAACACCAAATGTGTTTGCTAATTTTTGTCTTTAACTTCTTTATGATAGGGGGCAGCATTTTCACTTTTGGATGAATTGCGTGCCCATAGTGAACTGCCTCCTACTCTGTCCCAGATGCTAATATATGCATATTATTATTACTATTGGAAATAAAACACTCTGACATTTCTAAAACTGTTTGAATGATGTCTGTGAGTATAACAGAACTCATATGGCAGGCAAAAACCTGAGAAAAAATCCAAACAGGAAGTGAGAATTCTGAGACTGGTCAATGTTCAACTCATCGCCGATTAAATTCCCTGTAAGATATGGATCTGTTTGCACTTCCTACGCCTTCCACTAGATGTCAACAGTCTGTAGAACGTGGAATGAAGCATCTACTGTGATGTGGGGCCGGATGGGAGGTGTTTCAGTCATTGGTCTGGCAGAATGCCAGTTCCTGGTCACGCGCTTTCCTCATGATATCGCCTTGCGTTCCATAACTTCTACAGACATGAAGGAATGCTCCGGTTGGAACGTTATTGGATATATATGATAACAACATCTTGAAGATTGATTTTCTACTTAGTTTGACCAGTTTATTTGACCTGTTATATAACTTGTTGAAGTTTTCGTCCGAGTTTGCCTGCATCTGCGCGAGGGTTTGGACATGTGCACTAAACATGCTAGCAAAAGTAGCTACTTAGACATAAGTAATGGACATTATCGAACAAAACAACGATTTATTGTGGAACTAGGATTCCTGGGAGTGCATTCTGATGAAGATGATCAAAGGGAATATTTATGATGTAATTTCTGTTGACTCCAACATGGCGGAGAAATGTTGTTTTTATCTGAGCGCCGTCTCAGATTATTGCATGGTGTGCTTTTTACGTAAAGTTTTTTTTAAATCTGACACAGCGGTTGCATTAAGAACAAGTGTATCTTTAATTATATGTAAAACATGTATCTTTCATCAAAGTTTATGATGAGTATTTCTGTTATTTGACGTGGCCAATGTAAACCGAGATTTGTGGATATAAATATGCACATTATCGAACAAAACATAAATGTATTGTGTAACATGATGTCCTATGAGTGTCATCTGATGAAGATCATCAAAGGTTAGTGATTAATTTTATCTCTATTTCTGCTTTTTGTGACTACTATTTTTTGCTGGGAAAATGGCTGTGTTTTTCTGTGGCTATGTACTGAGCTAACATAATTGTTTGGTGTGCTTTCCCCGTAAGTCCATTTTGAAATCAGTAATGTTGGCTGGATTCACAACATGTGTAGCTTTAATTTGGTGTCTTTCATGTGTGATTTCATGAAAGATAGATTTTTATAGTAATATATTTGAATTTGGCGCGCTACATTTTTTCTGGCTTTTGGCCAATGCTACCGTCCCACATATCCCAGAGAAGTTACACAATGTCTTTTTTCTGGCCACTCTTCCATAAAGCCCAGCACTGTGGAGTGCACGGTTTAAAGTGGTCCCATGGACAGCTACTCCAATCTCAGCTCTGGAGCTCCTTCAGGGTTATCTTTGGTGTCTTTGTTGCCTCTCTGATTAATGCCCTTCTTGCCTGGTCAGTGAGTTTTGGTGGGCGGCCCTCTCTTGAAAGGTTTGCTGTGGTGCCATAATCTTTACATTTTTTAAGAATGGATTTAATGGTGCTCCATGGATGTTCAAAGTTTTGGATATTTTTTTACAACCCAATCCTGATCTGTACTTCTCCACAACTTTGTCCCTTACCTGTTTGGAGAGCTCCTTGGTCTTCGTGGTGCACCTTGCTTAGTGGTGTTGCAGACTCTGGGGCCTTTCAGAACAGGTGTATATATACACTGAGATCATGTGTCAGTTCATGTGACACTTAGATTGCGCACAGGTGGACTTTATTTAACAAATTATGTGATTTATGAAGGTAATTGGTTGCACCAGATCTTATTTAGGGGCTTCATAGCAAAGGGAATGAATACATATGCACGCACCACTTCTCCATAGTTTGTTATTTTGTTGAATTTTTTGAAACAAGTTATTTTTTGAATTTCACTCCACCAATTTGGACTATTTTTTGTATGTCCATTACATGAAATCCAAATAAAAATCAATTTCAATTACAGGTCGTAATGCAACAAAATAGGACAAAGGGGGATGACAACTTTTGCAAGGCACTGAAAGTGTTTTCAGTTTTGCGCGAATGTGGCCATCAATCCACGGTTTCTGGTTAGGGAAGGTTTAGCAGTCACAGTGGGTAGAACATCTCCTATACACTTCCTTATAAACTCGCTCACCGAGTCAGCGATACGTCAATGCTATTGTCTGAGGCTACCCGGAACATAGCCCAGTCCACGTGATCGAAGCAATCTTCAAGTGTGGAATCCGATTGGTCAAACCAGCGTTGGATAGACCTAAGCACGGACGCTTCCTGTTTTAGTTTCTGCCTATAGGAGGGGAGCAACGAGATGGAGTCATGGTCAGATTTGCCAAAACGAGGGAGGGGGAGGGCCTTATATGCATTGCTGAAGTTAGAGTAGCAGTGGTCGAGTGTGTTACTCGCTCGTGTACTGCAATCGATATGCTGATAGAATTTAGGTAGCCTTGTTAAAATCCCCAGCTACAATAAATGCAGCCTCAGGATATATGGTTTCAGGTTTGCATAAAGTCCAGTGAAGTTCCTTGATGGCCGTCTTGGTATCAGCTTGCGGGGGGATATACACGGCTGTGACGATAACCGGGGAGAGTTCTCTTGGGAGATAATACAGTCGACATTTGATTGTGAGGAATTGTAGGTCAGGTGATCCAAAGGACTTGCAGTGTTGACCCTTCTTTTTCAAGACCTCTGCAATCTGCCCTGGCATGCTGTCAATTAACTTCTGGGCCACATCCTGACTGATGGCAGCCCATTCTTGCATAATCAATGCTTGGAGTTTGTCAGAATTTGTGGGTTTTTGTTTGTCCACCCGCCTCTTGAGGATTGACCACAAGTTCTCAATGGGATTAAGGTCTGGGGAGTTTCCTGGCCATGGACCGAACATATTGATGTTTTGTTCCCTGAGCCACTTAGTTATCACTTTTGCCTTGTGGCAAGGTGCTTCATCATGCTGGAAAAGGCATTGTTCGTCACCAAACTGTTCCTGGATGGTTGGGAAAAGTTGCTCTCGGAGGATGTGTTGGTACCATTCTTTATTCATGGCTGTGTTCTTAGGCAAAATTGTGAGTGAGCCCACTCCCTTGGCTGAGAAGCAACCCCACACATGAATGGTCTCAGGATGCTTTACTGTTGGCATCACAGGACTGATGGTAGCGCTCACCTTGTCTTCTCCAGACAAGCTTTTTCCGGATGCCCCAAACAATCGGAAAGGGGATTCATCAGAGAAAATGACTTTACACCAGTCCTCAGCAGTCCAATCACTGTGCCTTTTGCAGAATATCAGTCTGTACCTGATGTTTTTCCTGGAGAGAAGTGGCTTCTTTGCTGCCCTTCTTGACACCAGGCCATCCTCCAAAAGTCTTCGCCTCACTGTGCGTGTAGATGCACTCACACCTGCCTGCTGCCATTCCTGAGCAAGCTCTGTACTGGTGGTGCCCCGATCCCGCAGCTGAATCAACTTTAGGAGACGGTCCTGGCGCTTGCTAGACTTTCTTGGGCACCCTGAAGCCTTCTTCACAACAATTGAACCGCTCTCCTTGAAGTTCTTGATGCTCTGATAAATGGTTGATTTAGGTGCAATCTTACTGGCAGCAATATCCTTGCCTGTGAAGCACTTTTTGTGCAAAGCAATGATGACGGCACGTGTTTCCAAGCAGGTAACCATGGTTGACAGAGGAAAAACAATGATTCCAAGCACCACCCTCCTTTTGAAGCTTCCAGTCTGTTATTCAAACTCAATCAGCATGACAGAGTGATCTCCAGCCTTATCCTCATCAACAATCATACCTGTGTTAACGAGAGAATCACTGACATGATGTCAGCTGGTCCTTTTGTGGCAGGGCTGAAATGCAGTGGAAATGGTTTTTGGGGATTCAGTTCATTTGCATGGCAAAGAGGGACTTTGCAATTAATTGCAATTCATCTGATCACACTTCATAACATTCTGGAGTATATGCAAATTGCCATCATACAAACTGAGGCAGCAGACTTTGTGAAAATTAATATTTGTGTAGTTCTCAAAACTTTTGGCCACGACTATATGTACCCTTAGAAACAAGGTTTATGAAATCAATAACTTGCTAACATCAGATAACATTCATATATTGACCATTTCTGAGACTCACTTAGATTTTTTTCATTTGATGATACAGCAGTAGCAATACAAGGATATAACATATATAGAAGAGACAGGAATGCTTATGGGGGAGATGTTACTGTATACAGTGCTTATACAGACGCCTTCCCTTTTACCACATTTTGTTACGTTACAGCCTTATTCTAAAATTGATAAAATAAAACATTTTCCTCATCAATCTACATACAATACCCCATAATGACAAATTGAAAACAGGTTTTAAAAAACAGAAATACCTTATTTACATAAGTATTCAGACCATTTGCTATGAGACTAGAATAACTTAATTGAAGTCCACCTGTGGTAAATTCAATTGATTGGACATGATTTGGAAAGGCACACACCTATCTATATGAGCACCCACAGTTGACAGTGCATGTCAGAGCAAAAACCAAGCCATGAGGTCGAATGAATTATCCGTAGAGCTCCGAGACAGGATTGTGTCGAGACACAGATCTGGGGAAGGGTGCCCAAAAATGTCTGCAGCATTGAAGGTCCACAAGAACACAGTGGCCTCCATCATTCTTAAATGGAAGAAGTTTGCAACCACCAAGACTCTTCCAACAGCTGGCAGCCCAGCCAAACTGAGCAATTGGGGGAGAAGGACCCAATGGTCACTCTGACAGAGTTCCAGAATTCCTTCCAGAAGGACAACCATCTCTGCAGCACTCCACCAATCAAGCCTTTATGGTAGAGTGGCCAGAAGGAAGCCACTCCTCAGTAAAAGGCACATGACAGCCATCTTGGAGTTTGCCAAAGGGCACTTAAAGGACTCTCAGACCATGAGCAACAAGATTCTCTGGTCTGATGAAAGCAAGATAAAACTCTTTGGCTTGAATGCCAAATGTCACGTCTGGAGGATACATTTACATTTAAGTCATTTAGCAGACGCTCTTATCCAGAGCGACTTACAAATTGGTGCATTCACCTTATGATATCCAGTGGAACAACCACTTTACAATAGTGCATCTAACTCTTATAAGGGGGGGGGGGGGGTTAGAAGGATTACTTTATCCTATCCTAGGTATTCCTTAAAGAGGTGGGGTTTCAGGTGTCTCCGGAAGGTGGTGATTGACTCCGCTGACCTGGCGTCGTGAGGGAGTTTGTTCCACCATTGGTACCTGACACCATCCCTACACCATCCTGACACCATCCCTACGGTGAAGCACGGTGGTGGCAGCATCATGCTGTGGGGATGTTTTTCAGAGGCAGGGACTGGGAGACTACTCAGGATTGAGGGAAAGATAAACGGAGCAAAGGACAGAGAGATCCTGGATGAAAACCTGCTCAAGAGGGCTCAGAATCTCAGAATGGGGCGAAGGTTCATCTTCCAACAGGACAACCACCCTAAGCAAACAGCCAAGACAATACAGGAGTGGCTTCGGAATTGCTCTCATAAAAGCCTGGGTTTTCTGCGCGGGACAACCACCCTAAGCAAACAGCCAAGACAATACAGGAGTGGCTTCGGAATTGCTCTCATAAAAGCCTGGGTTTTCTGCGCGTTAACACTAGAAGCTTATTACCTAAAATGGATCAATTGAAAGTGTGGGTTCCCAGTTCCAATCCAGATGTGTTGGTCATTACTGAGACGTGGTTAAGGAAGAGTGTTTTGAATACTGATGTTAACCTTTCTGGATATAACCTTTTTCGGCAAGACAGATCTTCCAAAGTTGGGGGAGTGGTAATCTTTACCAAGGATCACCTTCAGTGCTCGGTTGTCTCCACCAAGTCTGTCCCCAAACAATTTGATTTGCTGGTTTTAAGCATTAAACTTTCAAATAGCTCTTTGTTGACTGTTGCTGGGTGTTATCGTCTTCCATCAGCACCGGCCTGTATCCTACCTGCCCTAAGATCTCTCCTAGCCCCTTACACTAAGTCTGAATTTGTCCTGCTAGGTGACACGCATACTCAGGCTGACTGGCTCTCGTTCAGGCAAATGAGAAATAAGTGCACTCAGGCTATCCGGAAGGCCAAAGTTAGTTAGTTTAAGGAGCAGTTCTCTCTCTCTCTCTCTCTCTGGGTCTAACCTCCAAAAGTTCTGGAAAATGGTTAAAGACCTGGAGAATAAACCCTCTTCCTCACAGCCATGTCCCTTAACGTTGATGATGTGGTTGTTACTGACAAGAAGCACATGGCTGAGCTCTTTAATCACCACTTCATTAAGTCAGAATTCCTATTTGACTAAGCCATGCCCCCTTGCCCGTCCAACATTTACTCACCTCCCACCTCTTCTAATGCAACTAGCCCTGATACTCCTCCCTCTTTTTCCCCTACAAAGTTTCTCCCTGCAGGCGGTCACTTAGTCTGAGGTGCTAACGGAGCTCCTTAAACTTAACCCCCCAAAAACATCTGGGTCAGATGGCTTAGACTCTTTCTTCTTTAAGGTTGCTGTCCCTATCATCGCCAAGGCTGTCTCTCCTCGTTGGGGAGGTTCCCATTGCTTGGAAGGCAACCACGGTGCGTCCTTTATTTAAAGGGGAAGATCAAGCTGATCCTAACTGTTATAGGCCTATTTCTATTTTGCCCTGTTTATGAAACGTGTTGGAAAAACTTGGCAATAATCAACTGACTGGCTTTCTTGATGTCTATAGTATCCTCTCTGGTATGCAATCTGGTTTCCGCTCAGGTTACAAATCTGTCACTGCAACCTTAAAGGTCCTCATTGATGTCACCATTGCCCTTGATTCTAAGCAATGTTGTGCTGCTATTTTTATTGACTTGGCCAAAGTTTTTTTATGATACGGTAGACTATTCCATTCTTGTTGGCTAGCTAAGGAGTATTGGTGTCTCTGAGGGGTCTTTGACCTGGTTTGCTAACTATCTCTCTCAAAGAGTGCAGTGTATTAAAGTCAGAACATCTGCTGTCTCAGCCACTGCCTGTCACCAAGGGAGTACCCCAAGGCTCAATCCTAGGCCCAACAACATAGCTCAGGCAGCTCTCGCATCCATTTATATGCAGATGACACAAGTCTTATACTCAGCTGGCCCCTCCCCAGATTTTGTGTTAAACGCTCTACAACAAGCTTTCTCTGCCATTAACCTTGTTCTGAACACCTCCAAAACAAAGGTCATGTGGCTTGGTAAGAAGAATGCACCTCTCCCCACAGGTGTGATTACTACCTCTGAGGGTTAAGAGCTTGAGGTAGTGACCTCATACAAGTACTTGGGAGTATGGCTAGACGGTACACTGTCCTTGTCTCAGCGCATATCAAAGCTGCAGGCTAAGGTTAAATCTAGACTTGGTTTCCTCTATCGTAATCACTCCTCTTTCAACCCAGCTGCCAAACTAACCCTGATTCAGATGACCATCCTACCCATGCTAGACTACGGAGACGTAATTTATAGATCGACAGGAAAGGGTACTCTAGAGCGGCTAGATGTTCTTTACCATTCGGCCTTCAGATTTGCCATCAATGCTCCTTATAGGACACATCACTGCAACTCTATACTCCTCTAAACTGGTTCTCTCTGTATACCCGTCGCAAGACCCACTGGTTGATGCTTATTTATAAAACCCTCTTATGCCTCACTCCCCCCTATCTGAGATATCTACTGCAGCCCTCATCCTCCACATACAACACACGTTCTGCCAGTCAAATTCTGTTAAAGGTCCCCAAAGCACACACATCCCTGGGTCGCTGTATTGTTGTCTCTAACTTCTTGACCTTTGTGATGTTGTCTGTGCCAAATATTGTTTGTACAATGTTTTGTGCTGCTACCATGTTGTGCTGCTGCCATGTTGTGTTGCTACCATGTTGTTGTCATGTTTAGTTGCTACCATTCTGTGTTGTCATGTGTTGCTGCCACACAACAACAGTCTTAGGCCTCTCTTTATGTAGTTTAGTTGTCTCTCTTGTCATGTGTGTTTTGTGCAATATTTTTAATTTTTAATCCCAGACCCCGACCCCGCAGGAGGCCTTTTGGTAGACCGTCATTGTAAATAAGAATTTGTTCTTAATTAACTGACTTGCCTAGTTAAATAAAGGTTTTAAAAATTGTAATTAAAAAACAAGTCTCTGAATGTCCTTGAGTGGCCCGCCCAGAGCCTGGCCTTGAACCCAATCGAACATCTCTAGATGTGGCCGATGTGAAATGGCTAGTTAGTTAGCGGTGGTGCGCGCTAATAGTGTTTCAATCGGTGACGTCACTCGCTCTGAGACCTAGAAGTAGTTGTTCCCCTTGCTCTGCAAGGGCCGCGGCTTATGTGGCGCGATGGGTAACGATGCTTCGTGAGTGACTGTGGTTGATGTGTGCAGAGGGTCCCTGGTTCGAGCCCAGGTTGGGGCGAGGAGAGGGACGGAAGCTATACTGTTACATAGAGACACCTGAAAATAGCTGTGCAGCGACGCTCCCCATCTAACCTGACAGCGCTTGAGGATCTGCAGAGAATGGGATAAAATCCCCAAGCTTGTACCCAAGAAGACTTGAGACACACTACCCAAGGTGCTTCAACAAAGTAAAGGGTCTGAATACTTATGTAAATGTGATATTTACATTTTTTTTATTTTTTTTATACATTTGCTAAAATTTCTAAAAACCTGCTTTTGAGTCATAGGCCAGCTACATTGGAAAAAATATTTGTTTTGTCCTATTATAGTAAACTTTGAAGAGAGAGGCATCAGGCAGATGACAGGAGAAAAGAGAGGGAGAGCACGGAGGGGACGACAAACAGAGAAGAGGTGTTGCCCAGGGAATGAAGACATGCGCCCGAACCAGTCCCCTGCACTACTGATCTGAGGACGCACACACACGTTAGAGCCTGCTACACACTTCCTGTGACTCTATATGCTTGCTTTCTATCCAAATACGGAATCATGTAAGAAAGAAGATAAATACAGTGCGTTTATATGATATATTTCTCGGACCGACTTAATTATTTTGATTCATTTAATGAAACGTTATATGTGAGAAGGTCAGACACACAAATATCATACCCCCCCAAAAATGGTAGCATCCACATTAATGTAGAAGTGTTTAGAAACATATTCTATTCTTATTTACAATAATAGTTCATCCAAAAATGACAATACATTATTTACCATTCATTTCTGTTGGGTACAAAATAATCTGAAACACAACCAAAACAAACAGCAAATGCATCAAACACATGTGTACAGTTGCAAGCTTGATGTAGTCATTGAGTGCTATCAATATGGGACCAAATACTTAACTTTTTACTATTTTTATACACATCTAAGTGAATTTGTCCCAATACTTTTGGTTCCCTAAAATGTGGGGACTATGTACAAAAAGTGCTTTCTAAATGGTTCACCCGATATGGATGAAAATACCCTCATAATAAAGCTGGCAGTCTGCACTTTAACCTCAAAGTCGTTGTATCATCACCAAAGTGCTGGAGTACAGAGACAAAACAGCAACAAATGTGTCACCGTCTCAATACTTTTGTAGCTCACTGTACATCATTGGGTACTATCTACACACCTCCGGTGAGTCCAATGTTTAATGTGATTCTCACTGAATAGGAGGGAGTGAGTCAAGTTTTTGCTCACCTTGTTTCCCCATGGAGTGACCACTGGGCTCCTTGTGGTATATAAACCTGTTATTGTGTCAACTGTAGGAACAGCTATTACTATGGACACTACCAGCCAGAGGCAAACAATGGAGATCCCTCCTATGCTCAGGCCAGCTCTATCCAGTCCTTGCCAGTGGAGGAGCACCCAGAGCAGAGGGCACACGAGCAGGGAGCCCTGCCATCACTCTCTGTTGAACCACACATCCAGAGACAGCACTACAGCACTGTTACCCCAGCCTCAGACCAGCCAAAACGATGTGTCACATCATTAAGGGCTTTTTAACCACTCAAATTGTAAAGATGCTGCAATGGCCCTGGTGACTGTAAAGCCTCTCTTTCTCCGTAGTCTGTCAAATAACTTGATGTGTTTTCTCTTCTCTAGAGATGATAGCCCTTTGATTACAACTCATGAACGTTATGGCAAAATGTTGATTTCCGCTTAAATAGACATACCCAAAAGTTCTAATTTTTCATGAGACAATACCTGGTAATGCTGCATAGTTCTAGAAAGGTCTGGAACTCACCTTTTTGGTAAAAATAATTATAAATTGCTGAGGTTTACTCACTTTTGAGGACACAAGCTCAAGTACATAGTACAAATATACTAAATCTAATATAATATTTTCCCTATTCAACAAAAGTGGGGGAATACGGTTTGAAATGATTGAAACGCTTTATAAATATAGTAACAATCAAATTATCAACAACTTACTATAAGATTTCATCTTCCTTATAACTGTAAAATAAATATGATCATATTTAGTGACAGTGCAAATTTGGCCCCAAAGTGGCTGTGTTTCAATTTTACAAAATTGTTTCGTATTTTTTCCTGTTGAGCGCTCTAAATCCAGCTAAGAATATCAAAGTGAAATGAAACCATGACTGCTGGATTCACTAGACCGTCCCCTTTAAATATGCCGTCTTCTTCTATGGTATTATGGCGGTCTACAAACATACGTTAGAGGTGCATGCCACCATCTACTGTGTGGGCTGTGTTGGCCTACTTTTCCGAATCCAGTTTCCCAAAAGCATCTTAAGGCTAAGTTCATCGTTAGAAACTTCGTAGGAGAATTAAATCTCCAGGCTGTTTCCCAAAACCACAGTTATTAAAGTTGCACTTGAAAACGCTTTTAATCTAACGCCTGCCTCAGACCACCCATAGAACAGCTGTAGATGCTGTTTTGCCCTCCCGCGTGACTTTATACACAGAAGATCCTCCGCTAAACATAGAATCCCATGGTTTATCCATCCACAGGCAACTTCAGAACAAAGAGGACTGCAAATACAAAGTTGCCAATGTCTTTGCAATTGATACAAACAAGCAACGTATAAAAAGACGCTTCAAATGAAAACCGAGATGACTGCATTCAAATATAAAACAGTCCACTATAGGCCTATTTCAATCATGAACTACATTTCATGTTCAATCAATTGAGTTCTATTTTGCTACTTGTAGGCTACTGCCGGTAATTGGTCTCAATATATTTCATGATTTGTAGCCTAACGTGTGCAATGATGTGCCAAATTGGTGATTTAGTGCCTTTTTATTGGGTAAGCATTAGAATAAGCCGCCTCATATTTGCAGCTGTAGGTGGTAATATCTCTATAGGATCTGATCCGTCGTCAGTATTGTGAAATAATTATAAATGTTAAAGAAAGATTTGAATGGAGAAAGCTGATCCGAGATCAGCATCTCTTTCTTTCAATACTTTGAAGTATCAACAGACACATGATCCAACGTTCTCTCTGCGTGGCGTTTTGGGAAATGCATGTTACATCTTCAGCCGTTGTAGGAAAGATGCATGGTTAAAACACTTGTAAGCCTAAGTTCCATCGCTATTGGGAAACTGGGCCCTGGAGTGTGAATTCATTACACCTTGTGACACAAAAAGAGGAGGGAAAAAAGGATAGGGAAAAGGAAGAAAAATTGCTCTACCAGCTAACCCTACACCAATTAAAACCTCACCACTATTCCACTACCTTTGTTCTATCTGATCCTACACCAGGCCAACAGCCTGGGAGGACGGGACACTATCGTTCAACACACCATGTAACTCTTCTGCAGTAAAATCTTGTACACCCAAGTACTTATCTTCAGCTGCCACCACAACATATATTTTCTGTGATTTTACGTTCCATTTCTGCGGTACAGTTGATAACCATGGCTGTGAATGCTAAGAAGCCAACCTTACTGAAGCACATGTTATTCCGATCACTCTCTATTGGCCTCGGCTTACTCACAGGGAGCCTCTTAGGATCCCTTGCCCTGGACCCATCTTTCTCTACTAATCTTTTCACTGCTTCAGCATGCGTCACCTTCTGTACTACTCTGACCCTGGCAACCTCGACCTTCCTTTGTCTGACGGGCTCTTGGTAATGGCTGGAGCCGAATAGGTGGAATGGTATCAAATACATCAAAGACATGGTTTTTATATGTTTGATGCCATTCCAATCTCTCTGTTCCAGCCATTATTATGAGCCATCCTCCCCTCAACAGTATCCTGCGCTACACATTCCTTTCTCATGCCCTCCTGCACACTTCTCACATCTAGGAATCTCCTCCTACACACTGCTGCAAAATGGCCATAAGCTAAGCAGCTAAAACACCATAATGGGTTTGCTACTAAAGCTCTCACATGATAACTTACACATCCTAATTTGACTTTGTTGGGTAAAGACTTAATATGCCGTCTCCCAGGCTGGGCTCTGTCGCTCAGAGGCAGATAAAATCTCTGGTGATTTTGAAGATATGACACATTTTATACACTGAAATTGACATTATAGGTCATTAACCAATCACAACCCTCCTTTAGGATTGCACATTCAGCAAATCACCAGCAGAGGGAGATCCCTTTGAATCCATTTTCCCATTCACTGTATTGGTGGTGCTCATAAAATGTATAACGTCAACATTTGCAGAGCCCACTTTGGAAATGTGTTGTACTTGTAGAGTATATTGTTCCAAACAATGTCTTAAAATGAACAAAATCAAAAAGGGTACTTTTGAGATATAAATATTTCTAATGTTGAATGTATGCATGTGATTTTGAATCTAGATATACTTAATATTTGAGAGCAAGCTATATGGAGCATAATGACTCCAATATGTTGTCTGTAACATGTATGGTTCATGGATCATAGGGTCTTACTTGAGCCGGCCGCGACCGGGAAACCCATGAGACAATTGGCCCAGCATCATCCAGGTTAGGGGAGGGTTTGGCTGGCTGAGATGTCCTTGTCCCATCGCACTCAAGCAACTCCTTGTGGCAGCCGGGCGCATGCACGCTGACTTCGGTTGCCAGCTGCACGGTGTTTTCTCCAATACATTGGTGCGGCTGGCTTCCGGGTTAAGCGAGCAGTATGTCAAGAAGCACTGCGGCTTGGCGGGGTGGTTTTTCGGAGGACGCATAGCTCTTGACCGTCGCTTCTCCCGAGTCCATACGGGAGTTGCAGTGATGGGACAAGACTGTAGCTAACAATTGGATATCCCGAAATGGGGGGGGGGGGGAAGTACATTTAAAAAAAAAAAATTATAATAATAAATCCGGCCCTAAAATGGGCACTTTCATCATATGTTTTGCGGGGGTGATACAAATGTAAAAAGCATGTCAAATATCCTTCCTCCCAATGAAGTTTCTATGCTAAAATTGTCAGAAAAATCTGAGATACAAAGATTTTGGGGATGCTGTCCTGGCGTGAAAACGCCCAGATAACTGGAATTATTTTGTGGATGAACGTGTGCAGGTATCCTACGGAACCTATAAGATTTTTTGGACAAACAAATGAAAACATTATGACTGATCCTGCTTACCTGTAGGCCTGTGCCACATATTATTTTTTTCAATCACTTTGGTGCAATTTTCACAAGTATGTGGTACATTTTCACAACTCTAAGCACAAAAATCAAATCAAAACAAATCATCATAATGGCTCATGTTTCAAAACTTTAAGCACATTTTCAATTGACTGAGTAAGTCAAACAAACTCACAGTCACTTGTTCACCGCACCAAATCACTCTTTCAATTTGGATACATATTTAATCTAAATACAGTATATATATATATATATACAAAAGTATGTGGACACCCCTTCAAATGAGTGGATTCGCCTATTTCAGCCACACCCGTTGCTGATGGGTGTATAAAATTGAGCACACAGCCATGCAATCTCCATAGACAAACATTGGCAGTAGAATGGCCTTACTGAAGAGCTCAGTGACTTTCAAATGTGGCACTGCCATAGGATGCCACCTTTCCAACAAGTCAGTTGATCAAATTTCCACCCTGCTACAGCTTCCCCGGTCAACTGTAAGTACTGTTACTGTGAAGTGAAAACGTCTAGGAGAAACAACGGCTGGCGAAGTGGTAGGCCACACAAGCTCACAGAACGGGACCGCTCAGTGCTGAAGCGAGTAGCAAGTAAAAATCATCTGTCCTCGGTTGCAGCACTCACTACCATGTTCCAAACTGCCTCTGAAAGTAATGTCAGCACAAGAACTGTTCGTCGGGAGCTTCATGAAATGGGCTTCCATTCAGCATGACAATGCCACCATGCACAAAGCGAGGTCCATACCGAAATGGTTTGTCGAGATCAGTGTGGAAGAACTTGACTGGCCTACACAGAGCCCTGACCTCAACTCCATCGAACACCTTTGGGATGAATTAGAATGCCAACTGCGAGCCAGACCTTATCGCCCAACATCCGTCACTAATGCTCGTGGATGAATGGAAGTAAGTCCCTGCAGCAATGTTCCAACATCTAGTGGAAAGGCTTCCCAGAAGAGTGGAGGCTGTTATAGCGGCAGGTAGCCTAGTGGTTAGAGCGTTGAGCCAGTAAGATGGCGCCGGAGAAGAAGGCAGATGTTTTACGTGCGCCCAGCCTATTGTGTTTTTTTGTTCGTTTATTTGCGTTTTGTAAATATTTTTTTAAACTTATTTTGTACATAATGTTGCGCTACCTTCTCTTATGACCGAAAATAACTTCTAGACATCAGGGCTGCGATTACTCACCATGGACTGGCGGAATCCTTTTTTTACTTTCACGACTCTGACGAGCCCGACGCGAAGAATATACTGCTTCCTCGGGAACCGTTATCTGCGTAAAGAGGAGGCGGAGAAAGAGGAGCTGAAGGGCGGGCTACCTTCTGAGAAGGTGATCAAAATAAACCCCCACTTCCCTCCATTCTGATAGCAAACATGCAATCCTTGGAGAATAAAATCGATGAGTTACGCGGAAGATTAAACTACCAACGGGTCATTAAAAACTGTAACATCTTATGCTTCATGGAGTCATGGCTGAACGACGACAATATCAACATACAGCTGGCTGGTTATACGATGTACCGGCAGCATAAAACAGTGGCGTCTGGTAAGACAAGAGGCGGCGGACTATGTATTTTTGTAAATAACAGCTAGTGCACGATATCTAAGGAAGTCTCAAGCTATTGCTCGCCTGAGGTAGAGTATCTCAGGCAAGCAATAGTGTAGACCACACTACCTACCAAGAGAGTTTTCATCTGTATTTTTCGTAGCTGTTTACATACCACCACAGTTAGAGGTTGGCACTAAGACAGCATTGAATGAGCTGTATTCCGCCATAAGCAAACAAGGAAACGCTCACCCAGAGGCGGCGCTCCTAGTAGCCGGGGACTTTAATGCAAGGAAACTTAAATTCGTTTTACAAAATTTCTATCAGCATGTTAAATGTGCAACCAGAGGAAAAATAACTCTGGACCACCTATACTCCACACACAGAGACGCATACAAAGCTCTGCCTCGCCCTCCATTTGGCAAATCTGACCATAATTATATCCTCCTGATTCCTGCTTACAAGCAAAAATTAAAACAGGAAGCACAAGTGACTAGATCAATAAAAAAGTGGTCAGATGAAGCATATGCTAAGCTACAGGACTTTTTTGCTAGCACAGACTGGAATATGTTCTGGGACTCCTCCGATGGCATTGAGGAGTACACCACATCCGTCATTGGCTTCATCAATAAGTGCATCGATGACGTCGTCCCCACAGTGACCGTACGTACATACCCCAACCAGAAGCCATGGATTTCAGGAAGCATCCGCACTGAGCTAAAGGCTAGAGCTGCCGCTTTCAAGGAGCGGGACTCTAACCCGGAAGCTTAAAAAAATCCCTCCCTATGCCCTCCGACGAATCATCAAACAGGCAAAGCATCAATACAGGACTAAGATCGAATCGTACTACACCGGCTCTGACGCTTGACGGATGTGGCAGGGCTTGCAAACCATTACAGACTACAAAGGGAAGCACAGCCGAGAGCTGCCCAGTGACGCGAGCCTACCAGACGAGCTAAACTACTTCTATGCTCACTTTGAGGCAAATAACACTGAAACATGAATGAAAGCACCAGCTGTTCCGGAAGACTGTGTGATCATGCTCTCCGCAGTTGATGTAAGACCTTAAAACAGGTCAATATCCACAAGGCCGCATGGCCAGATAGATTACCAGGACGTGTACTGCGAGCATACGCTGACCAACTGGCAAGTGTCTTTACTGACATTTTCAAATCTCTCCCTGTCCGAGTCTGTAATACCAACATCTTTTAAGCAGACCACCATAGTCTCTGTGCCCAAGACCACTAAGGTAACCTTCCCAAATGACTGATGTCTGTAGCCATGAGGTGCTTTGAAAGGCTGGTCATGGCTCACATCAACACCATCATCCCAGAAACCCTAAACCCACTCCAATTTACATACCGCCCCAACAGATCCACAGATGATGCAATCTCTATTGCACTCCACACTGCCCTTTCCCACCTGGACAAAAGGAACACCTATGTGAGAATGCTATTCATTGACTACAGCTCAGCGTTCAACACCATAGTGCACTCAAAGCTCATCAATAAGCTAAGGACCCGGGGACTAAACACCTCCCTCTGCAACTGGATTCTGGACTTCCTGACGGGCCGCCCCCAGGTGATAAGGGTAGGTAACAACACATCCGCCATCCGCCCCTCAGGGGTGCGTGCTCATGATTGTGGACTACAGGAAAAAGAGGACCGAGCACGCCCCCATTCTCATCGACGGGGTTGCATTGGAGCAGGTTGAGAGCTTCAAGTTCC
Organism: Salvelinus alpinus; assembly: GCF_045679555.1. Lineage (NCBI taxonomy): Eukaryota > Metazoa > Chordata > Actinopteri > Salmoniformes > Salmonidae > Salvelinus > Salvelinus alpinus. The sequence goes on from NC_092088.1 coordinate 29,699,085, forward strand.
TTGGTGTCCATATCACCAACAAACTAACATGGTCCAAGCACACCAATACAGTCGTCAAGAGGGCACGACAAAACCTATTCCCCCTCAGGAGACTTTACATGGGTTCTCAGATCTTCAAAAAGGTTCTACAGCTGCACCAGAGACCATCCTGACTGGTTGCATCACTGCCTGGCAACTGCTCGGCGGCATCCAACCGGAAGGCACTACAGAGGGTAGTGCGAACGGTCCAGTACATCACTGGGGCCAAGCTTCCTGCCATCCAGGACCTCTATACCAGGCGATGTCAGGAAGGAAGACCCTAAAAATGGTCAAAGACTCCAGCCACCCTAGTTATAGACTGTTCTCTCTGCTACCGCACGGCAAGCGGTACCGGAGCGCCAAGCCTAGGTCCAAAAGGTTTCTAAACAGCTTCTACCCCCAAGCCACAAGACTCCTGAACATCTAGTCAAATGGCTACCCAGACAATTTGCATTGCCCCCTACCTCCCTTATTTACACCACAGCTACTCTCTGTTGTCATCTATGCATAGTCACTTTAATAACTCTACCTACATGTACATACTACCTCAACTCACCAGGGCCCCCGCACATTGACTCTGTATCAGTATCCCGCTGTATATAGTCTGGCTATTATTTTACTGCTGCTCTTTAATTACTTGTTACTTTCTCTCTTATTCTTATCCGTATTTTTTTTTTAACTGCATTGTTGGTTAGGTGCTCGTAAGTAAGCATTTCACTGTAAGGTCTACACCTGTTGTATTCGGCAAGTGACTAATACAATTTGATTTGATTTAACCGAAAGGTTGCTGTATCAAATCCCCGAGCTGACAAGGTACAAATCTGTTGTTCTGCCCCTGAACAAGGAAGTTAACCCACTGTTCCCCGGTAGGCTGTCATTGTAAATGAGAATTTGTTCTTAACTGACTTGTTAAAGGTTAAACAAAAAAAATATTATAATAAATAGCAAAGGTGGACCCACGATTTTGGAATGTGATGCTTTGCGAGCGGGTGTCCACATACACTACATAACCAAAAGTATCTACAGTGCATTCAGAAAGTATTCAGACCCCTTGACTTTTTCCACATTGTTACTTTACAGACTTTTTAAAATGGATTAAATAATAGTTTTCCTGTTCAATCTACACACAATACTCCAGACCATCTCAAGCTCTGTCAGGTTGAATGGAGAGTGTCGATGCACAGCTATTTTCAGGTCTCCGCAGAGATGTTTGATCGGGTTCAAGTCCGGGATCTGGCTGGGCCACTCAAGGACATTCAGAGACTTGTCCCGAAGCCGCTTCTGCTCTGTCTTGGCTGTGTGCTTAGGGTCGTTGGCCTGTTGAAAGGTAAACCTTCACCCGTCTGAGTGCTCTGGAGCAGGTACTTTTCTCTGTTCATCTTTCCCTCGATCCGGACTGGTCTCCCAGTCCCTGCCGCTGAAAAACATCCCCACAGCATGATGCTGCCACCACCATGCTTCACCGAAGGGATGGTGCCAGGTTTCTTCCAGACGTGACGCTTGTTATTCAGGCCAATGAGTTCAATCTTGGTTTTATCAGACCAGAGAACCTTGTTTCTCATGGTCTAAGAGTCCTTTGGGTGCCTTTTGGCAAACTCCAAGTGGGCTGTTGTGTGCCTTTTACTGAGGAGTGGCTTCCGTCTGTTCACTCTACCATAAAGGCCTGATCGGTGGAGTGCTGCAGAGATGGGTGTCCTTCTGGAAGGTTCTCCCATCTCCACAGAGTAACTCTGGAGCTCTGTCAGAGTGACCCTCGGGTTCTTGGTCACCTCCCTGACCAAGGCCCTTCCCCCCGATTGGTCAGTTTGGCCGGGCAGCCAGCTTTAGGAAGAGTCTAGGTGGTTCCAAACTTCTTCCATTTAAGAATGGAGGTCACTGTGTTCTTGGGGACCTTCAATGCTGCAGAAATGTTTTGTTACCCATCCCCAGATCTGAGCCCCGACACAATCCTGTCTCAGAGCGCTACAGATATTTCCTTTCGACCTCATGGCTTGGTTTCTGCTCTGATATGCACTGTCAACTGTGGGACCTTATATAGAATTTACCACAGGTGGACTCCAATCAAGTTGTAGAAACATCTCAAGGATGATCAATGGGAACAGGATGCACCTGAGCTTCATTTCGAGTCTCATAGCAATGGGTCTGAATACTTATGTAAATAAGGTATTTCTGTTTTTTTATTTTAATGTGCAAAAAAATCTAAAAACCTGCTTTCACTTTGTCATTATGTGAGGATGAGGATTATTTATTTAATCCATTTTAGAATAAGGCTGTAATGTAACAAAATGTGGAAAAAGTCATTGGGTCATTTATTTTACCTTTATTTAACTAGGCAAGTCAGTTAAGAACAAATTCATATTTTCAATGACAGCCTAGGAACAGTGCCTTGTTCAGGGGCAGAACGACAGATTTGTACATTGTCAGCTCGTGGATTTGAACTTGCAACCTTTCGGTTACTAGCCCAATGCTCGAACCACTAGGCTACCCTGCCGCCCCAATCATGCTGGCCATATTGCAGTCTTCTCGACTGCCATAATAAAATAAACACTTGAATAAATGAGGGATACAAATAACATGTTATGGTGGGGTGCATTTTCCATGGTTTAGATCCACTAGTACCATCTATGCCAAGGCGACTGCGTGCCAAGAGTGTGAAAAGCTGTCATCAAGGCAAAGGGTGGCTACTTTGAAGAATCTCAAATATAAAATATATTTTGTTTAACACTCCCCCCCCCCTCCCCATGTGTCATTTCAAAGTTTGTAGAAAATAGTAAAAATAAAGAAAAACCCTTGAATTTGTAGGTGTGTCAAAACTTGACTGGTACTGTATATATTACATATATACTGTATGGATTTCCTTTATTTGCAAAAAAACCTCCTGCCTCTCAGGCCCACAGGCCTGGGCCAAGGGGCTTCAGCCCCGGTAAGCCCTTACAATAACCCAGCTCTGTGTAATAGTGAACAAACAAAAACGTACTTCAAAGATAATCTAAAATAAAAAATAGAAATATGGCTCACCTGGCGCAGGTAAAACCATTGAACTTGTGAACGGATGTCAGACTACATCAAATAACATCAACTGGCAAATTAATGTATCTTACCTCTTGTCCACTTCAAGTTCATAGAGGATACTGATAGAACAGCAAAATGATTCTCAAACTTTACATGAAACATCATAATCTGCAGCACTAAAATACATCATGGGTAAGAGAGTTGTTTTGATGGAAACTGATGAGTAAATCAATGAATAAATGGTCCTTTCACATTTAACTACCACACAACGAAAATTCAGATTGTTTTTAATAACAGTGAACATTGATACAAGATACTGAATGTTATGTCACGGTTACTCAATGGCCAAGCAATAAAACTGTCTAGGCAGATTGAGTCCCCTAATCAAAAATCATAAAACAGCGGAAACATTTCAACTCATTACCACTTTATCCTGAAGAGTCAACAAAACTAGAATCATTGACATGAATACCTTAGTCTCTCCTCCCGAAGAAAGGGAGATTGAGGTAGTCCCATTAGTCTTCGATCACTGAATTCCAATGGTATATCCAACAAGCAAGCACAGTGACATTAGGTTATGGGCAGTGTGCATCATTCTGAATCAGAGTCCTCTTTAAAAAAAAAAAATAATCTGCTTACTTCAGATTTGTGATTTCTTCAAGGAAGGGAGGAATGAAGGATGCATTTCCTCACGCCATCTGAACAGGGCGGCAGGTAGCCTAGTGGTTCTGCCCTGAACAAGGCAGTTAACCCACTGTTCCTAGGCCATCATTGAAAATAAGAATATGTTCTTAACTGACTTGCCTAGTTAAAAAAAAGTTTTAAAAAAAAGAAAAAAAGGCCAAGGCTCAAAATAAACACCTGAGTTTATTGGGACAAGTGTCAATGACATTAATTCAGTCATTAGGTTATGGACAGTGTGTATCATTCCATATCGGAGTCCTCTTCGGAACTGGAGCTAATACTGGAGCACCCTGACCAATTCTCCTTTTCCGTCATATGTTCGTCATCCTAAAAAGGTACATAAGATCAGTGTTAACACTTATCTTGGCGAATTGTCCCAAAATAAAGGCTTGATTAAATAAAAACAATGTGTCTATTCTAACCTCATCTGAGTCATCTTCATCACTGGATGTGTCGATGTCGCCCTCCAGGTCGTCATCCTCTGAATCCTAGAGAGAAACATGCTGATACTGGCTGAAATCCTCATTGGACATCAGTGAGGGATTTAACCCTTACATTGAAATGATGCCTAACCCTATAGGCCCTGGTCAAAAGTAGTGCACTTTAAACGGAACAGGATGCCATTTGGGACACAGGCCATGTCAAGTTAGGATTCCACCCCATAGGAGCACTTGTTGCAGTACTGTTGGTAAGTATTAGAGATATTAAATAAACAATACCCAATGAATGCTCCAGGAGTTTTATTGTGCAATGCTTCGACCCGAAGGTCTTCGTCAGGCTGATGTTGTACAAAGAAACTAGAGCATTTTTCAGCGTGCAGGTATCTAATCTTTACAACATGAGTTTACTTTTTGTACCCAGCACCTGCAAGTCACTTGATGTGCATACACTATGTTTGAAACTATATACACAGGGCATTCGGAAAGTATTCAGACCTTACTCTAAAATGTATTAAATAGTTTCCCCCCCCTCATAAATCTACACACGATAACCCATAATGACAAAACAAAAACAGGTTAATTTGTTGCAAATCTATAATAAAAAATAAATAAACTGAAATATCACATTTACATAAGTATTCAGACCTTTTACTCCGTACTTTTTTAAAGCACCTTCGGGGATTACAGCCTCGAGTCTTCTTGGGTATGACGCCGTTTCCAGCTACAATAGTCATTTACAACATTAACAATGTCTACACTGTACTTCTGATCAATTTGATGTTATTTTAATGGACACATTTTTTTTGCTTTTCTTTCTAAGTGATGCCAAACTTAAAAAAATAATAATTATTTATTCGTTATTTTACCAGGTAAATTGACTGAACACGTTCTCATTTACAGCAACGACCTGGGGAATAGTTACAGGGGAGAGGAGGGGGATGAATGAGCCAATTGTAAACTGGGGATTATTAGGTGACCATGATGATTTGAGGGCCAGATTGGGAATTTACCCAGGACACCGGGGTTAACACCCCATCTCTTACGATAAGTGCCATGGGAACTTTAATGACCTCAGAGTCAATTTGATGTTTTTTTTTTGTGTAATTTGAACAATAGTGTATGTAAATAAGTTATTTTTTTTGCAAACATTACTAAAAACCTGTTTTCACTTTGACATTATGGGCTATTATGTGTAGATTGATGAGAAAAAAACAATATTTAATCCATTTTAGAATAAGGCTGTAACGTAACAAAATATGGATAAAGGGGTCTGAATATTTTCCGAAGGCAGTAACCGAAAGGTTGCTGGATTGAATCCCCAAGCTGACAAGGAAAAAACCTATCATTCTGCCCCCGAGCAAGGCAGTTAACCCAATGTTCCCCGGGCGTGGAGGTCGATTAAGGCAGCCCCCCCGCACCTCTCCGATTCAGAGGGGTTGGGTTAAATGCGGAAGACACATTTCAGTTGAATGAATTCAGTTGTACAACTGACTAGGTACCCACCACCTTTTTGCATTTTTACTCCTAAACTTATTTAGGCTTGCCATAACAAAAGGAGTTGAATACCATGCAAGACATTTCAGCTTTTCATTTTTTATGAATTTTGAAAAACGTGATTCCACTTTGACATTATGGGGCATAGTGTGCAGGCCAGTGACAAAAAGTACATTTAATATGTTTTAAATTTGGGATGTAACACAACAAAATGTGGAAAAAGTCAAGGGGAGTGAATAGTTTCTGAAGGCACTGTATCAGTACATGTCTTTTGCCGTCACGGTGTGGTGTTGTGGAGGTGATAACGTGTGGTGTGTTAACTTACTGATGTTCTGCCCTTCTTTGCCATCCTGCCCTTCTTTGCCATCCTTCCCTGCTTTGGGTTGTCGAGGATTTTCAATTTCTGAAGAACAGATACAAGATCAACGCTAAAGATAACTCACGCCAATCGCAACCAGACAGACACACACACACGGCCAGTATAAAATCCTTGGTGCCGGGAAATCGCAAGGAATCACGGAATCCAGACAGTAAAACAGAATTCAAGAATATTCCAAAATGTACTGAACTAGGGAATCAACTAAATGTATTGAAAATTAATTAAACTTCCCAAAGTTTATTATAAGACATGAACAGAATGCATCAGTGATTCGTATTTCCTGCAACTTTCTGAAGCGGCAAAAATAATTCCACGTCTGTGTATGACTGGTGCGTGCGTCTACCACTTTGTGTAGCCGTTAGTGATGATGCTAATGAAAAAAAGAAATTAAAACGTTAACTACAAAGTAGCCTATGCTTACCTGGCAGAATGATATCATGATTATTTGCATCAATCAAGAGGGTATTTGTTTCGCAAACTCTACCATCACGTGTGCTACAAAAACACAGCTAAACAACAGCCTCTTGCTAGGTCCGCACTGGAATTAAAGGTTAACTAGCTAAGGGCCTCCCGGGTGGCGCAGTGGTCTAAGGCTGTGCCACCAGAGACTCTGGGTTTGAGCCCAGGCTCTGTCGCACAATTGGCCTAGCGTCGTCCGGTTTAGCGAGGATTTGGCCGGCAGGGATATCCTTGTCTCATCGCACACTAGCGACTCCTGTGGCAGGCCGGGTGCAGTGCACGCTGACCAGGTCGCTAGGTGTACGGTGTTTCCTCCGACACATTGGTGCGGCTGGCTTCCGGGTTGGATGCGCGCTGTGTTAAAAAGCAGTGCGGCTTGGTTGGGTTGTTTCGGAGGACGCATGGCTCTCGACCTTCGCCTCTCCTGAGTCCGTACGGGAGTTGTGGCGACAAGACAGTAACTACTAACAATTGGATACCACGAAATTGAGGAGAAAAAGGGGGTAAAAAATAAATATATTTTTTAAATAAATAAATTAACTAACTAACTACACTCAACATCTAAATTCCTTCTAGACCTAAAAAGTGGTCACCTGATGTGGTTTAAGAACTGTTGTGGACTTACAACATCAAATTCATTTTTTTTTTCAATAAAAAAAAAAAAGGTGTGCTTTTGAGAGGGAAAAACTGAAAAAACTGGGGTAAATGGAAACCTGAAAAAACTAAATGGAGAAAGGGGAATTTGGGAAAAACTAAACAGAATCCGAAAAAATAAAATCTAACATTTTATAGGGCCTTTGTACATACACACCTCAATTTCCTCTCGGTTTTATCTCTACTTACATTTGGGTTTTGATCCAAGTACTTTGCCTGTTCCTTTGGGGACATGGTCTGAAAAATGTTAAATAGTAAGACCACCAGTTAACAGTAAAAACTTTACAGATAGACCTCAACTCACAACAGTGGTCATATTTAATCTAAAAGAGGGTTTGTCCCAAATGGCATCCTATTCCTAAGTGCACTACTTCTGACCAGAGCTCTACGGGACAGTAGTACACTGTATAGGGATTAGGGAATAGGGTGCCAAGTGGGAAACACCAGAGAGTGAATGGACTTTACATTAAACCAGCTGCGTAGCTCTACTTGGTACTCCCTAGCCCTCTCCTGGGCTATTCTCTGGTAGTGCTCCTTTTCCTTCTGGGCCAGCTTCCTCCACAGTGGGCTGACCCTGGCCATGCACTTCCTGGAGCTGAGGTGGCTCGACTTGGCTCTCAGCTCTGCCATCTTCTCGCTGTAAAATACTGTGTGACCCCACCTGTTCAGTGAAGTGGAGAAAGGTTTTCAAAGCTAGAAGTTGGGGTCACACTCAATGCTGTCACTGGGGAATGGGGGGGAAATAATGACTGGATATGTTTCGAAAGGCATATAATTTCCTCTTAGCTGATACATCTGCACAGCACAAAACTATTAGAAGTAATTCTTTCAGAAGTACTTTCACAAACTCAGATAACTGATGAAGAGATCAGTTGGGGCACAGCCAGGGATACTCACTCAGATGGTTTCTTGGGCTCGCCTTGAAATGTACTTTTCCTTTTCCCCAACAGAATGCGCTGCTGCTCCTTATCTGTCACAGTCTGATTGGACAAACACACACACGTCATGTTCCTGACTGCATTAGGACTAATGTCCACGATACAAATGGTCATTTTTGGGGCCAATATTGCTGAGCAATGTTAAGGAATCCTCAAACCAGAGCGTAGAAATTGGCAATGTGCTCAATCTCCCATTAAAATATTTTGGAAAACATAGCAGACGTTTGAGCTCAAGTGAGAGAAAATCAACTCCTGTTTTGGAGTGAAATGTTGGCCATTCACATCTCAAATGATTCCGCACTACAATATTCATGATACGTTAATACACACAGTGCATTCGGAAAGTATTTAGAACCCTTGACTTTTTTTAAACGTTAAAACATTATTTTAAAATGTATGGGAAAAAAGTCCCCCCCCTCAGATCTAAACACGATACCCCATAATGACAAAACATTGACATTTTTTTTGCAAATGTTTAATAAAAAATAAATAAAACTGAAGCTGAAGCACCTTTGGCAGCGATTACAGCCGCAAGTCTTCTTGAGTATTACGCTACAAGCTTGGCACGCCTCTATTTGGGGAGTTTCTCCCATTCTTCTCTGCAGATCCTCTCAAGCTCTGTCAGGTTGGATGGGAAGAGTCGGTGCACAGCTATTTTGTCCCGAAGTCACTCCTGTGTTGTCTTGGCTGTGTGCTTAGGGTCGTTGTCCTGTTGGAAGGTGAACCTTCACCCCAGACTGAGGTCCTGAGAGCTCTGGAGGTTTCATTAAGGATCAAATCAAATTTTCTTTGTCACATGCGCCGAATACAACAGGTGTAGACCTGACCGTGAAATGCTAACTTACAAGTCCATAACCAAAAATGCAGTTAAGAAATAGTTAAGAAAAGATTAACTAAATAAACGAAAGTATAAAATAACGAGGCTATATACAGAGGGTACTGGTACCAAGTCAATGTGCGGGGGTACATGTTGAGGTAAATTGTACATGCATTATCGCTCTGTACTTTGCTCTGTTCATTATTCCCTCGATCCTGACTAGTACCCCAATCCTTGCTGCAGAAAAATATCCCCTCCGGCATGATACTGCCACCACCATGCTTCATCATAGAGATGGTGCCAGGTTTCCTCCAAACGTGACGCTTGGCATTCAGGCCAAAGAGTTCAATCTTGGGTTCATCAGACCAGAGAATCTTGTTTCTCATGGTCTGAGAGTCCTTTAGGTGCCTTTTGGTAAACTCCAAGCGGGCTGTCGTGACTTTTACTGAGGAGAGGTTTCCATCTGGCCACTCTACCATAAAGGCCTGAGTGGCGGAGTGCTGCAGAGATGGTTGTCCTTCCGGAAGGTTCTCCCATCTCCACAGAGGAACTCTGGAGCTCAGTCAGAGTGACCATCAAGTTCTTGGTCACCTCCCTGACCAAGGCCGTTCTCCCTCAATTGCTCAGTTTGGCCGGGCAGCCAGCTCTAGGAAGAGTCTTGGTGGTTTCAAACTTCATCCATTTAAGAACAAAGGAGGCCACTGTGTTCTTGGGGACCTTCAATGCTGCATAAATGTTTTGGTACCCTTCCACAGATCGGTGCCTCGACACAATCCTGTCTCTACGGACAATTCCTTCGGCCTCATTGCTTTGTTTTTGCTCTGACATGCACTGTCAACTGTGGGACCTTAAATACAATTGTGGCCAAAAGAGAATGACATTTTGAGAATGACACAAATATTAATTTTCAAAGTCTGCTGCCTCAGTTTGTATAATGCAATTTGCATATACTCCAGAATGTTATGAAGTGTGATCAGATGACTTGCAATTAATTAAAAAAAAAACATTTCCACTGCATTTCAGCCCTGCCACAAATGGACTAGCTGAAATCATGTCAGTGATTCTCTCGTTAACACAGGTGTGAGTGTTGAAGAGGACAAGGCTGGAGATCACTCTCATGTTGATTGAGTTCGAATAACAGACTGGAAGCTTCAAAAGGAGGGTGGTGCTTGGAATCATTGTTCTTCCTCTGTCATCCATGGTTACCTGCAAGGAAACACATGCCGTCATCATTGCTTTGCACAAAAAGGGCTTCACAGGCAAGGATATTGCTGCCAGTAAGATTGCACCTAAATCAACCATTTATCGGATCATCAAGAACTTCAAGGAGAGCGGTTCAATTGTTGTGAAGAAGGCTTCAGGGCGCCCAAGAAAGTCCAGCAAGCGCCAGGACCGTCTCCTAAAGTTGATTCAGCTGCGGGTTTGGGGCACCACCAGTACAGAGCTTGCTCAGGAATGGCAGCAGGCAGGTGTGAGTGCATCTGCACGCACAGTGAGGCGAAGACTTTTGGATAATGGCCTGGTGTCAAGAAGGGCAGCAAAGAAGCCACTTCTCTCCAGGAAAAACACAAGGGACAGACTGATATTCTGCAAAAGGTACAGGGATTGGACTGCTGAGGACTGGGGTAAAGTAATTTTCTCTGATGAATCCCCTTTCCGATTGTTTGGGGCATCCGGAAAAAAGCTTGTCTGGAGAAGACAAGGTGAGCGCTACCATCAATCCTGTGTCATGCCAACAGTAAAGCATCCTGACACCATTCATGTGTGGGGTTGCTTCTCAGCCAAGGGAGTGGGCTCACGCACAATTTTGCCTAAGAACACAGCCATGAATAAAGAATGGTACCAACACATCCTCCGAGAGCAACTTTTCCCAACCATCCAGGAACAGTTTGGTGATGAACAATGCCTTTTCCAGCATGATGCAGCACCTTGCCATAAGGCAAAAGTGATAACTAAGTGGCTCGGGGAACAAAACATCAATATTTTGGGTCCATGGCCAGGAAACTCCCCAGACCTTAATCCCATTGAGAACTTGTGGTCAATCCTCAAGAGGCGGGTGGACAAACAAAAACCCACAAATTCTGACAAACTCCAAGCATTGATTATGCAAGAATGGGCTGCCATCAGTCAGGATGTGGCCCACAAGTTAATTGTCAGCATGCCAGGGCGGATTGCAGAGGTCTTGAAAAAGAAGGGTCAACATTGCAAATATTGACTCTTTGCATCAACTTCATGTAATTGTCAACAAAAGCCTTTGACACTTATGAAATGCTTGTACTTAAACTTCAGTATTCCATAGTAACATCTGACAAAAATATCTAAAGACACTGAAGCTGTAAACTTTGTGGAAATTAATATTGGTTTCATTCTCAAAACATTTGGCGACGACTTTACACGATTCCATTTGTTATTTCAGAGTTTGTCGTCACTATTATTCTACAATGTAGAAAATAGTAAAAAGAAGAGAAAACCCTTGAATGAGTCAGTGTTCTAAAACTTTTGACCGGTAGTGTATATATATTATTCATGTCCATATTGCTCATTATTGCACCAGTATCTCATACTCCACTCTGTTACCAGCAACATTTCTCAGAAATATTGCCTCAAAATTACTAGTGTATAATCAGTTTAAGTGTTCACCTAACATGCTAATCAGTCATTACACATGTTTCTGTAAATAATGTGTTCACACAAGTAGACAGTTTTTGAAATTAAGAGAAAACTTACACAAATTGGTTCACGTTGATGAAAAAAGAAATGTACACAGAAAGTTTAATTGGAGGTCAGACATTTCATGTCTGTCTTCACAATAAGAGATTAAAAGAGCAGCTTCAACAGACTTGCCCCCAAACATGAAAATACATACGAAATACCAAAAAGAGTTGAAAGGAGCATGCATGATCTCCAATTAACCTTGTCACAGCGTCTCTCGTAGGCTTCCTTTTTACGCGTTGTCATTGTTTTCCAGCGCTGGGAGCAAATCACAAAATACTGGTTGTTAGGGTCTCCCTCTCCCAGTATGGTGGCTTTCTGTTCCTTACAGAAAAGGTTGTAACCCTTCCTAAACCACAAACACATGGTTAACTCAACCTTAAAAAAGCAGGTATGACCACAAACTCCATCACTGTAAATATGACATGGCCATTTACAGTGCATTCAGAAAGTATTCAGACCCCTTGAACTTTTCCTGATTTGTTAACATTACAGCCTTATTCTAAAATGTATTAAACCCCCCCCCCCCCCCCCAATCTACAAACAATAGACTGTTTAACATTTTGTCAACTTTATAAAAAAAATACTAATCTGAAATATTACATTTACATACACTACCGTTCAAAAGTTTGGGGTCATTTAGAAATTTCCTTGATTTTGATAGAAAAGCACATTTTTTGGTCCATTAAAATAACATCAAATTGATCAGAAATACACTGTAGACATTGTTAATGTTGTAAATGCCTATGTTAGCTGGAAACGTCAGATTTTGAATGGAATATCTACATAGGCGTACAGGCGCCCATTATTAGCCACCATCACTCCTGTGTTCCAACAGTACGTTGTGTTAGCTAATCAAAGTTTCTGATTTTAAAAGGCTAATTGATCATTACAAAACCCTTTTGCAATTATGTATGCACAGCTGAAAACTGTTGGTCTGATTAAAGAAGCAATAAAACTGGCCTTCTTTAGACTAGTTGAGTATCTGGAGCGTTACAGACTCAAAATGGCCAGAAACAAAGAACATTCTTCTGAAACTCGTCTGTCTATTATTTTTCTGAGAAATGAAGGCTATTCCATGCAAGAAATTGCCAAGAAAGCTCTCGTACAATGCTGTGTACTACTCCCTTCATAGAACAGCGCAAACTGGCTCTAACCAGAATAGAAAGAGGAGTGGGAGGCCCCGGTGCACAACTGAGCAAGAGGACAAGTATACTAGAGTGTCTAGTTTGAGAAAGACGCCTCACAAGTCTTTAACTGGATACTTCATTAAATTGTACCTGCAAAACACCACTCTCAACGTCAACAGTGAAGAGGCGACTCCGGGATGCTGGCCTACTGGGCAGAGTTGCAAAGAAAAAGCCATAAGGTCAGCATCCCGGAGTCGCCTCTTCACTGTTGACGTTGAGACTGATGTTCTCTGTTCATCTTTCCCTCAATCCTGAGTAGTCTCCCAGTCCCTACAGCTGAAAAACATCCCCAAAGCATGATGCTGCCACCACCATGCTTCACCGTAGGGATGGTGCCAGGTTTCCTCCAGATGTGACACTTGGCATTCAGGACAAAGAGTTCAATCTTGGTTTCATCAGACCAAAGAATCTTGTTTCTCATGGTCGGAGTCCTTAAGGTGTTGTTTGGCAAACTCCAAGCGGGCTGTCATGTGCCTTCCGTCTAGCCACTCTACCATAAAGGCCTGATGGCGGAGTGCTGCAGAGATGGTTGTCCTTCTGGAAGGTTCTCCCATCTCCATAGAGGTACTCTAGAGCTCGGTAAGAGTGACCATCGGGTTCTTGATCACCTCCCTGACCAAGGCCCTTCTCTCCCGATTTCTCAGTTCTCCCCCGATGATTCAGCCAGCTCTAGGAAGAGTCTTGGTGGTTCCAAACTTCATCCATTTAAGAATGATGGAGGCCACTGTGTTCTTGGGGACCTTCAATGCTGCAAAAATGTTATGGTTACCTTACCAAGATCTGAGCGTCGAAACAATCCTGTCTCGGAGCTCTACGGACAATTCCTTCGACCTCATGGCTTGGTTTTTGCCCTGACATACACTGTCAATTGTGTGACCTTATACAGACAGGCATGTGCCTTCCCAAATCATGTCCAATCAATTGAATTTACCACAGGTGGACTCCAATCAAGTTGTAGAAACATCTCAAGGAGGATCAATGGAAAGAGGATGCCCCTGAACTTAATTTAGAGTCTAATATCAAAAGGGTCTAAATACTTATGTAAATAAAGGTATTTGTTTATTTTTTATAAATTTGTCAAAATTTCTAAAACCCTGTTTTCACTTAGTCATTATGGGGTATTGTGTAGATTGATAAGGGGGAAAAAAGTAGACATTTTATAAAAAGGCAGTAACGTAACAAAATGTGGAAAAAGTCAAGGGGTCTGAATACTTTCTGAATGCACTGCATATTGAAAACGTATCTATATTGGAAAATGAATTGCCACTCATGCAATAGTTCTGTAAAAGGCATGAGTGGACCCAATAATGTTGGAGAGCTGCTGACTTACGGAACAGTATACTTGAGTAAAAATAAATAAAAATACTGTAAATATGCTCATAATAATTGTATGGTTTAACACCAACGTTCAAGCCTGAAGAAGGCACTATGTGCCGAAACGTTGTTTACCCGTTCGATTATTGGGTGCATATTTAGAGTGTGCGACTATCTTTCTGTTTACTCATGCAACAGTTACTACTTTGGCAAAGGTAGCCCTTTATGGTAAAGGCAGGCCCAGTGACTTACGATGGGGGTTTGTCAGGCTTGCCGTCTGCCAAGTCCTTCAACAGTCTCTCACACTTGCGCAGAAGTGGCTTATGCTTGGCCCTCCGACTCCCGTTATTCTCTGGCTGCTCCTCCATCTCCTCCTGCAACATGAGAGTTGTTCATGGTTGAGCGATTCATGTGATGCAAAATCAACAACCTAAAACATAAATGTGTCCTGGAACTTTGCATTGTGGAACATTGTGATAGTGAACATATTGTTAGCTTCTAATTCTCAGAGTAAAAACCTCAACAGACACTATGAAAGCTTAACCAAGTTCACTCTTCCCAGAGGATCAATACAGCTGCATTAGACAAAACATGTTTCCACCAACACAAGTATATATACTCCAATTTAGCTGCACTCCTCCTTCTCTCCAATCCTTACATCTTTTATGGTTCGACAGGAAGACGAAGTGACGGGGTAATAAACCGCTCCTCCTCCCTTAAGGTGACCTGACCTCAATCCCCTTGATGCCTAATCTAAAGCTCTCCACCCGTATCCCCTACAGCACTCCCGTGACTGCCTCCCCTCTACCCAGCACATTCCAAAGCCATCTGGGCTCCTACAGATAACCATTAACTTCTGATGTAAAAACCAGTCTCCATCACTCCTCACATACTATAGTATTACTCCTGATGTATCATGTCTATGGTATAACAATGTTCCAAGTTTAACCCAGAGTCTAACAATATACTGAACAAAAATATAAACGCAACATGTAAAGTGTTGGTCCCGTGTATCATGAGCAGAATTAAAAAGACCCCAGAAATGTTCTGTATGTACAAAAAGCTTATTTTTTCTCAAACTGTGCACAAATTAGTTTACATCCCAGCTAGTGAGCATTTCTCCTTCGCCAAGTAAATCCACTTCAAGAAGCGGATTAAAGAGGATGATCATTACACAGGTGCACCTTGTGCTGGGAACAATGGAAGGCCACGTGTGCAGTTGTCACACAACACAATGCCACATATTTCTCAAGTTTTGAGGGAGCGTACAATTGGCATGCCGACTGCAGGAATGTCCACTAGAGCTGTTGCCAGAAAATGTAATGTTAATTTCTTTACTATAAGCCACTTCCAACTTTGTTTTTAGAGATTTTGGCAATACGTCCAACCAGCCTCAGAACTGCAGACCACATGTAACCAGGCCAGCCCAGGACCTCCACTTCCGGCTTCTTCACCTGCGGGATCGTCTATGACCAGCCACCCGGACAGCTAATGAAACTGAGGAGCATTTCTGTCTGTAATAAAGTCCTTATGTGGGGAGAAACTCATTCTGATTGGGTGGGCCTGGCTCCCAAATTGGTGGGCCTATGCCCTCCCAGGACCACCTATGGCTGCGCCCCTGCCCAGTCGTGAAATCTATAGATTAGGGCCTAATGAATTGATTTCAATAGACTGACTTCCTTATATGAACTGTAACTCAGTAAAATCTTGTATTCTAGGCAATAAAGACATCAGCAAAACACCCACCTCCTCATACTGTGTCTGCTGCTCCAGAGAGAGATTGATCCACTTGAGTTTCTCCTCGTCAGGTAGCTCGGACCAGCGCTTCTTCTGCACAATACTCTGCTTGATACAGCCTCCTTTGGCCTGTGGAGAGAGACATGATGCTATATCACCTGCAGTTCATGTGTTTCTCATGCAATGTAGATTCATCAGCAAGACTAACCTGTATAAATTACAGCTAAATTAATTGTGAATTGGAACAGTCAGTGGGAGGTCAGGATAATCAGTCATTCCTCTATATAAAGAATATGCCATAACAGTAGAAGCAGATTGCTGAACTCTGAAGACACACCGGCCCTTGCTGATTAACATCTCCCACCCCTCCACTAGCTATCCTTGTAGAATATTTCAACAACAAAAAAATAAGCCTTGAACAGATTACATTAGATTGGTTGACAGCTATGACACTCACATCTGGGTTGGCTAGAAGGAATATCCTCCTCTCGTGGCGGTACCAGAGCCCGTGGGGTGTGAGGGGCCCTTTTATGTTCTTTAAATAGTCTCTCCGTACCTTCTTCCCCCCAGGGTACTCTTTCCTGGAGGAGCATTGGTTCAGTTGAGACTTTAGAAAGTCAAATAACAAACAAACATGTATCTATGACATCAAGAGAGCAACAGACAGCTCAATACATTCTTACCTCAACTTCTTCATGCTTTTCTCATACATTTCCTTCTCCTTCTGGAATTTCGCAATATATGTTGCCTAAAAACCAGAAATAGGAAGTAATCAACCAGTCAGTCAAGTGTATAGGTCACAAAGGTATCTTAGTCTAACTCAAACCAAAGAATTCGAGGATAAATAAATTGTGCTATAGCAACTTGAAAATAGGAGATCATTGCCATTATGACTATAAAAAGCACTTCAGACACTGACACACCTTCTCGTGCTCTGGGAGCTCATTATACTTCTCATTGATTAACTTTAAGAGCTCAGAAGTTGTCATTTCAGGCTGCTGCTTCGCAAACTTTTTAAAGTTTTCTCTGATGAAGATGCTGCTTGACGAGGCAGGTCTCTTTGGGAAGTCAGGGTGTATCTGCAAAAGAACAGAGAAGATTTCTTCAATATGTAAAACATCCTCTTAAAGTCCTACTCCGGTCTCCTTTTCAGCTAATTCACCACCCAATTCAGTTTACAAAAGGCACATCTCTGACATGGCACAAGTGTGACGGTGGGCCTTTCCTCTTTCCTTCTCAATTGCTCCTCTATTGTTCTTCAAGCATGGGGGAGGTTGATGAAAACCAGATGGAACCATCAGACCAACTCATTGAATGGCCTACTCCATGAAGTTTGCGCTTGTGTCTAAAAAAACACTATTTGCTCAAAACATGTTTTTTTTTGCCCTTGTACATTACTGTATTTATACATAGGATATTGTTTTTCCAACAGGAACAGCACTGTAACAAGTAATGGACAAGAACAATATTTTTTTTTACCAGTTTGCCACTTGACTATAGAAAAGAAGAGCCGCACACTTTAGGAGCTCAGATGCAATATTTGAATAAACTAATAACCAACGTTTCGACAGACAAGCTGTCTTCATCAGGGTATAATGACAAACACTGCGGGTCACTAGTTTATAAAGTGTCTAATCATGGCCGGGTGTGGCCTGATATCATTGGTTAATTCTCAGATATAAGAACATACAAAAACATGAATGGATAGCATACAATAATAGATACAATTTGGATACATAGGCCTACAAACATTTACAAGGAATAGCAAAATCACAATAATCACAAGAATGGCTTCAGATCAAAGTCTACGTTGAGACCGAAGGGAGCAAGAGTCTTTAAATTAAAGATCCAGGCAGCATCTCATTATAACAATAAATTGTCGAGGTCACCCCCTCTCCTAGGGAGGGTGATATGTTCAATGCCTACAGCAGGTGGAAGCTTCTAGGTCTACTCCAGGGTCTCCAACAGGTAGATCACGAGCTACCAGTAGCTCACAGCCCACCTATGAGTAGCTCGCCAAACAGTTCTGGAAGCACATGCAATTTTTCAAGCTCCCCTGCAAACTGTCAAACAAATCTCACAAGTATCAGACACCGCAAGCTCCCAGCTACCATTTAATCAACGCAACATTGACAAGGTAAAAATCTGCAGTCATTGAAAATAAGAATTTGTTCTTAACTGACTTGCCTAGATAAATAAAGGTTTTGAAAAATAAATCCCACCCCTGGTTAGCCACTAAAGGCTTAAAAAGCCAAAACACAACATCTGCCAAATACTTTCCAGCAATATTGCCCGTCTGTGTAGTGCGCGCGTTTGTCTATCACTCTCAGTGTAGCCAGTTGATGTGATAACCGTCGTCGGTTGACAGAAATACTTTCCCCAAAACCGTCTAAATTCAATGTTAACTGCAAAGTAGGCTAACCTGGCAGAAGTATATCGTGAGTAAGTATATAATTTGTATCTGTTATTTGCACATTTTGCATTGAAATGAGCAGCAGCAGCACAGGATCATTGCTAGTCCAGCACATTCCTCACTCACTAGATGCACAATTAAAGAAAATCTCAATTTGTTTGTTTTCTTCTCGACCCTCCCTTAATGGTTTAATAACCATTATTTTACCAGGTACAGTACCAGTCAAACGTTTGGACACCTACTCATTCAAGGGTTTTTCTTTATTTTTACTATTTTCTACATTGTAGAATAATAGTAAAGACATCAAAACTATGTAATAACACATATGGAATCATGTAGTAACCAAAAAAAGTGTTGGTGACAGCTTTGCACACTCTTCTCTCAACCAGAATCATTAGGTAGTCACCTAGAATGCATTTCAATTAACAGGTGTGCCTTGTTAAATGTTAATTTGTGGAATTTCTTTCCTTCTTAATGCATTTGAGCCAATCAGTTGTGTTGTGACAAGGTATACAGAAGCTAGCCCTAAAAGACAAAGTCCATATTATGGCAAGAACATCTCAAATAAGCAAAGAACAACGACAGTCCATTACTTCAAGGCACGAAGGTCTGTCAATTTGGAGCATTCCAAGAACTTTTAAATGTTCTTCAAGTGCAGTCGCAAAAAACATCAACTTCTATGATGAAACTGTCTCTCATGAAGACCGCCACAGGAAAGGAAGACCCAGAGTTACCTCTGCAGCAGAGGTTAAGCTCATTAGAGTTACCAGCCTTAGAAATTGCAGCCCAAATAAATGCTTCAGAGTTAGACAGACATCTCAACATCAACTGTTCAGAGGAGACTGTGTGAGTCTGACCTTCATTGCCGAATTGCTGCAAAGAAACCACTACTAAAGGACACCAATAAGAAGAAGAGACTTGCTTAGGCCAAGAAACACGAGAAATGGACATTAGACCGGTGGAAATCTGTCCTCTGGTCTGATGAGTACAAATTTGAGATTTTTGGTTCGAACCGCCATCTCTTTGTGAGACGCGGTGTGGGTGAACGGATGATCTCTGCATGTGTGGTTCCCACTGAGAAGCATGGAGGAGGTGTGATGGTGCTTTCCTGGTGACACTGGTTGAGAGAATGCCAAGCGTTTGCAAAGCTGTCATCAAGGCAAAGAGTGGCTACTTTGAAGAATCTAAAATATAAATACATTTTTATTTGTTTAACAGATTTTTGGTTACTACATGATTCCATATGAGTTATTTCAACGTTTTGATGTCTTCACGTATTGTACAATGCAGAAAATAGTACAAATAAAGAAAATCCCTTGAATGAGTAGGTGTCCAAACTTTTGACTGGTACTGTATATTGACAGAAAACATAGTGCACTACTTTCTCTTGGAACACTAAGGACGGGGAAGAGTTGCAGTGGAGAAGAGAAGAATGTCCCTATTTGAAAGCTAGAGAATAATTAGTAGCTTGCTATGTTTAATTTCTTTTTAAAGTAGCTCTCGTGCTAGGAAAGGTTGGAGATCCCTGTTCTACTCTATTACTTTAAGCAGCATTCTATAGGTTTAAAAGGGACATTTACAGGAGTTAGACAGAGTTCTCACTTACCTTCCAGTTCTTGCCCTGGAAAGGGTTTTCACAGGCAACCTCAGCTTCAGTGACCAGCTCTGATAGAGAACGAATCTTGCGCACCTTAGAGAGAAACACAGAGATAGTATGTTTTGATAGTATCCCATGTGGCTCAGTTGGTAGAGCATGGTGCTTGCAACGTCGGGATTGCGGGTTCGATTTCCACGAGGGACCAGTACGAAAATGTCCGCACTCTGGATAAGAGTGTCTGCTAAATGACTAAAATGTAAATGATAGACATTACTTTGTATATCTCTGTACTAAGTTCATGTGAACCAATGTATGAATATTTTGACTGGCATTTCATATTCCATGAGAACCAAGAACAAACATGCAAGAGTAGCCTAACTAATTTACTTAATGGATAGCAAGGGAGCCAACTCAGATGAAACACTGTCTGTCTCAGGAGAAATTGCCTATCCTGGTCCCAGATATGTTAGTGCTGTATAGCCAACTCAGCGATACAGTGCAAACAGATCTGGGACCAGGCTAGGGTTTCTAGGCCAGAAGTCACCCACCTTTTTTGATAGGTCCTTCCACTTCTGATGACACATCTGTGGAGAGTAGGGACCAAAAGCCACCTTGTCCCACTCCAGTGTCCTCTCCCCTTTAGTGTAAATACTCATGTCACCTTTGGGAATGTTTTCTTTGATACCATGCAGGAGCGTTATCAGGTCCTCCCTACCCCAGGCTGTAACCAAAGGACAGACATACAGACAGATGACCAACCAGTCAGTCAGACACAAACAGACGGTCAGACAGACAGCAAACCAGTCAGACAGATGTCTAAGAAATCAAACAGACGACCAACCAGACAGACATATGTATCGACAACACAGATAGACAGCCATATAGACAGACATACTGACAACCACAACTAGACAGATGACCAGTCAGACAGAACCAACGAGTAAAACAAACACAGTCCACAGAAGAGACAGACAAGGGGAAATGACAGAGTGACAGGCAAAACCTTACTGCATTTCAAGCTAATTTACAGTGAACAAATATAAACATGCCTAATTGAGCTACATACAAAACGGTTGCTTTAACTCGTATCCAAAATTCACAACTCAATGATCCCAGCCAGCTGGTCAAGTCACTTCACACCCCGGAAATAGTTCGTTAAGTCTTGAAAAAACCTTCATACATTACTTACCTTGTTCTTTATCGCTTGTCTCCATTTCTCCTTCCTCTGTAAAGTCCATCACAAACTAGTGGCGATGTTTGCACGAGTAATAGCCCTTTGAATGATGCTGAAACACAACTAACGTTAGCGGCTATGTGAGTAACGTTAGCTAGCTTAGTTGCTAAAGAACCACATGGCTATTTAAAATGCATTCGTGTGGTCATTGTAAGCACGTGAGACGTTCCCCTTTCATGGTCCTGGTGCAAGCAATAATGTTTAGCTAAATGAAATACTAAATGTATAAACAAATGATATACATAGCTAGCTAAAGTTGCGAATTTCCATTGGGATAGGCTATATGGAAACGCCTGGTGCCGAAATTGATGACGTAGGGTTGCGCAGTTGAAACTGGGAGTCGAGTGGAGACGAATGTAAATTCGGTTCAGACAGTCGAGTCGTCCTGATGAGCCCTTCCCAGCTAGGTACATTATGCTAACAGCAGCAGCATGGCGCTAGTTAACACTTATAAAAGTGGGAACAATTTAGAAATAACCATTTAGAATATGGATGTCACCTTGACATGTAGGCTGGCTAAAGTAACGACTAACCGGTGTGAATCCAGTGCAATGATGTTGTATCTCTGAAAAGCGGATGCATACGGAGTTGCCGTCTTGTGATAGGTTAACGTAGTTATTTAACCAAAAAAATGTGACATAGTAAAAGTAAGCGACGAGTAGCTAGATAGTGTTGCTAATCTGGCCAAAATGACAGCTAAAAATCACATGTATTGCTTTTGTAGTCCGATAAAAACGGAATGACCCTGAACACTCCCAAATCCCAATTTCGGCAGACTAGTTTAAAATTATTGCTGAAGTTTCTAGCCACAAGCAGGCTGGAGGGCTCATTATGACAACTGACAAAACTCAACTGAGAGAACCGAATCCATTCGTCCCGATGACTTAATATCAATAAAAGTATGTATAAAGCCCCTCTTACATCAGCTGATGTCACAAAGTGTTGTACAGAAACGCAGCCTAAAACCCCTAACAGCAAGCAATGCAGGTGTAGAAGCACTAGATGTATATATACAAATTGGCTATATTGTAAAAATGTGATGTTTTCTTAATTTAAAGGTTAGGGTTATGCATAAGGTTAGCAGAGTTGTTAAAGTTATGTTTGAAATAAGATTTTAAGAAGATAGAGCTCCCGAGTGGCGGAGCGGTCTATCACAATCGGCCGTTATCGGGGTCCCATAGAGCAGCACACAATTGGCCCAGCGTCTTCTGGGTTGGGGGAGGGTTTAGCCGGGGTAGGCCGTCATTGTAAAATAAGAAATTGTTCTTAACGGAATTGTTTAGTTAAAATAAAAAATATCAATTATAGAAATAGGTGGGGCTTATGACTTTGTGGCTTTCGTAACTAGTGACGACCATTTGAAGTCACAGGTTGGCCATATTGGCACTCCCCAGTAGAAGTGGTTCTTCATAGGAATTAATTGAATTCTACAGTATTTCAATTAAAATATTTAAAGGACAAAATTACATGTTTAAGTATTTTGTTGTAAAAGTATGCATTTAGGTGTCTGTAATAGAATAAATGTGGCAAAAACAAATGGAGACATTAATAAATGCATTTCTATAGCTTACAAAATATATTTTAACAAGGGGGGAAGGGGGATTGTCAAGATGGAGGCACGGAGGCTTCAACACAGCGCCCTCTATTAGTCATCTAGTGTATAAATAAATAAATAAATAAATAGTCTGCCCCTGCAAGCTGGTCAGGCGCATAGTCACACTCTCCTCCGATTGGTCGTTTCCCACGACAAGTCTCTGACCTCCAACTTCAGTGCGTTCAAGACAACTGTGAACTCAGAAAAAATTAGCTCCGACTGAGTAAATCGTTTCGAATGGTCATCCAACTCAGGAACTACAGCATCTTTCTACAGCTCCGGCTTTCCGATATGATCACTGATGTCATGATTTTAATTAGTTCAGTTTTTCGTGTTTCCAGTTGTCTTAAACACCATAGTAAAAACGGTTCATCCCCAGAATCCACACTCAACTGGAATACAGCTTTTGTCAAAGATAGATTTTTTTTCTCTTCATTTTAGTTAACCCATTCCCTAACCTGCTATGTTAATTCTCCTAATCTGCTGCGAAAATGTTTCTAACGTGCTACAAAAAGTCAGTTCTGACTAAAGCAGGGATGGGTGACACTTTTTTTTTGTTGCACTGAAACATGCAAAAAAATCCTGCTAGGGGGAAATGCAGGTTTTAACTAATTAAACAACAAAGAATATGATTTACATGATCAGTCTCTGTGTGTAAAATAAGTGGTTAATGTGAACCTAACTCACAGAAAAAAAATGTAAAGAAAGCAATCCAATGTTATTTGTTGCCTAGACTTGTTGCCTACTGCAAATGAGAAAGAACAATACATTAATATTGCAGTTAGCCATGACAGCCTTTATAATAGAACGCTTGTGACCACACACACACCTAAATATTGCACTTGGGGGGAAAAAAACATAACGTAGAAATTGAATGAAACAAACATGCATTCGATTTTTGCTCTATTATAGTGGCCACTATAGACATCGATCAAGTGCACAAGGGTACATGTGTGCAAAAAAACGTTCACTGAGTAAAAATGTAAGAATCCCCACCTCACTCACAAGTGTTACTGTCAAGTTCAACACAACAAAAGCAATATCTTTGGGCTACACTGAACATTATTACATTGTACACTTTCTGCCAGTGGACATCTGTGCCACCAGAGAATTATACCCTTTGTTGGCATAATTTATCTCTTTCAGGCAGAGAGTACACCTGGCATACCCCTTTTTAGCCACTGTATTGAAAAAGTGAGAAAGAGGGAAAGTGTGTGGTGTTCCTTTCACCTCTATAGTGACATCCATCTTAAGACAGGCCCAGCTACACTTGTTTAACAAGCAACGCCTCATTGTCACCTAATTATCTCATTCTGAAAATTAACCACATACTGTAGAGGGAAAACATTAATTCACAGATTACTAGTTATAGTTAGCTAACGAACTAACTTCTAACCAACTATTTAATTGATTATCACAGAAACATAAAAATTGATATTGTTTATTCTATAAGTGTTGTAAAAGTATGCTAGACCTTTGTTTAGATTTTTTTTTTTATCCAGTTGATGGAAATACACACAATCTTTAAAATGCTATTTAAAGCTGTATAAATCAATAACTAATTCACTTTTTGTCACAGAATCAAACTAGGTATGATTTATTCTATAAATGTCTAACATGCTTTTACAACCTGTTTTGAAGAAAAATTCCAGTTTATCATAATTCCACGCTGATTCAACTCAAACCAACTCCTTCCCCACCCACCCTGAAACCACAAATGGATTAGGCTCCGTCTTCACCACACTTTCCACCTCACTTAACTCGCCCTCATTCACTTTCATTTCACCCCCAGAACTCGATCTGGTGTAGGGAACACTGTTTGCACCTGATACCAATCTTCTACGACACACCTCCTCCCTATTTTCTGCCATCTTCAACAGATTCTACCTCTGCCTCGCTCATTCTCTTCAACTCTTCTACCTCTCTTTTTCCCTCCATTCCTCCTCCGAAATCCAATTAAACGACTCCTTGTGAAAATATTCCACTTTTCCGCAGTGAAATCTCTTTCTTGCTTCATTAAGGGACGCCATCTCTAACGTACCCCCTGCCAATGCAAGTTACCTTCTCTCATATGTCCGTGTTTAATATTATTATTATTTTTTTTAAGAAGTATGAGCGGGTCAGTGCAAAGTAACCAATCAGATGGACGAAAGGGTGCGTTTACCCACGGCATCCGATTAGTGACGAATACAAAAAAAGTGAAATCACTATATATATAATTTTTTTAAGCATTTAATTGATGTTGAGAAGAGATCACAACAACAAAGAAACACTGTCAGACCTATCAATAAAAAGTTCAATTAAACACACCCCTATGCATCCCTCCATCCTCTCTTCAAATATACTTTTAATTTATGATTTTAGCTTTGATGTATGTACATATAGATAATAGTAATGGTGTCTTTCTATAGGCACTAACCACCACATTTCGTTTGCCAAAGCCTATGCGAAAATGAATGGTTATTTTAGAGGGGTTTTGGATAAACGCTGAAAATAAGGTCTGTAGCAAACACAGGTTTAGGAGATCTTAACGTTTGTTCTATGAGATAATCTTCATCCGCTAACGTAATTTTTTGTGAATGTCGAAGCATTTATGTAATCAAAACAAGCACATACAGCACATAAAGGCTTCATAATTCATAAAGGTCATGCTAACTGACTGATATTATCTCATAGAACAAAACTTATAAGATCTCCTCAAACTTTTTTTCAAAATTTATCCCAAAACATTCTTTCCCCATTAATTTTCCCCATAGGAATGGCTAAACAAACCAGAGGTTACTAATTTCTATTTTTAGGACTACAAGCTTGCGAGCTCTATTGTTCAAATCTCTCTTATACAATATTTAAATCAATCACATTCCACAATCCCCAGGTGCTTAAATTAAAATAAAAGCATTTTAAGAATTTATCCCATCTCCATGGTATTTCATATCAATACGTAAAACAATACCTAAAAGTTATCCGAAAGGCAAGTTTGAGTGATTTTGCTTCTTCAGTCATATGGTAGGTTTGTAATTCATGGATAAAACTCCTTAACAATGTGAAAGATATTGACACTGATATGGCCTCAGTCTACAGCGGTCTGCTTTTCAGCTCAACTGTTAAAAAATACCATAATAGTGGGCAGACGTGCAAAACATCATTCTTATATGGAATGAAGCCTTCTTGTACATTTTTTTTGCAAGATAAT
The DNA here is from genome assembly GCF_045679555.1 of Salvelinus alpinus. Taxonomy (NCBI): domain Eukaryota; kingdom Metazoa; phylum Chordata; class Actinopteri; order Salmoniformes; family Salmonidae; genus Salvelinus; species Salvelinus alpinus. Next base: position 29,724,964 of record NC_092088.1, read on the forward strand.
AGTTCTAAGTCAAAACCTTTTTAAAGGCCTTACAAAGGTGGAAAGTCAATAGGGCAATATGAAATTAACACACTATCATAGGCCAAAGTATTATTATGACGGGGAGAGCTGTTTGCTGCATAAATACACACATATATGGCTGCAGGAATGTTTGACTGGAAAGAAATAGGCAAATATACAGAAGGTATATTCAACTCTTTAAAAAATAATTTTATTTTACTGACAATTTCTTATATTTGAAATCTAAGGGTCATAACCTACTATTTGGGCTTCATGATGGTTTAAAAACAGTCCAAAATATATATTTGTCAGTTCATACGGTAGTGGACAAAAACAAGAATCCTATTAAAATACTTTGTCATGTCAGATAAATAAAATAAAGGGCTTTTGGATAAAAATGGCGGGTCCAGATGTCTACAATGGCATCTGAGTTTCATTGTAGACATCCTGTCCAGGTTCCTCCTCAAATGTCACCTTAGCGTCGTCGGCGTCCAACTGAAACACAACAGAACAAGGAAATACATAACAGTAAGGAACAATCTCATTCGATGTCAACCTCAACAAACATTGTGCTCATTGGTTGCTTTATGTATGAGACCAAACCAAACAAAGGCCTTCGATTGACTGATTTCAAATGAAGATTCAACCCTCAATGATGAACAGCATGGTATAGATGAGGGTGGGAGTGAGGTTGTCTGTAGGTATGCTTCATTGTACTGTATTGTTCTGTATTGTACAAATAATAATAATATGCCACTTAGTAGATCATTTTATTCAAAGCAACTTGCAGTACAGTGGGTGCATTCCTTTTTTCGTATGTGTATCTGATCCCCTTCGGGAATTGAACACACAACTTTACCAATACCAGCACCAAGCTTTAATAATAGGACCACACACACAACACCCTGATGTCTACTTACACATTTCATCTCCAGTTCGGTGAAGAAGCGTCCGGTCATGGCCATGCGGAGGGGGATAGTGAGGATGAGAACGAAAGGCAGGGCCAGGGAGGCCGGGCTGGACTTGACGATCCACAGCACTGCAAGACACACCACCTGGATGGCTGTGTATAGGTGCATCCTGCCCGTTGACACCTAGTGCAAGTATGAATAGGGCGAAAGGGAATTCTGATTCTTATTTATTTACTAATACCATCTCCTTTTTGAGGGAGTCCTAGCCAATACACAAGAATACAGAGGCATGCAGCGTGATATCGTAATCTGGTAATCTGACCTACAAAAACAAACACATCATAACCAAAATATGACATCTTTCCCATGGCGTCTTGATCTAGTCTTTAACTGGTTGTAAGAGTCCAGTTGGTTGTAATCTGGTTATATTGCCTCTTCTCAACCAAAAAAACAGTTTATAACTAGAAAATGGTGTCATAAAGACGTCACATCATATGCCACCTTTTGCCCAGATCCCTGATACAGTGGGCATACTGTGTCAGGGATTTGCTGTCTGTTAATATACCCTGGTGGCGTAGGGCTCGTTGGGGTGGTATTTCTTGGGGACGAGCAGGAGCAGAATGCGATCCCACAACTGGATCCCGTTGAGCGAGGTGATTCCCATGTAGAGGAAGATCCCGAACAGAGCCGTCATCGGAATCATCTTCAGGATGGGCTCCATGAGAATGGACAGACCTGGATACAAACAGGTATTAATTAGCTTTGTCAATACAGGTGAAGGATGAAGATTCCCCTAAACACTGATGGGGTCAGTTTTGCATTTCCCCCACTAATGGTTAAGGTTAGGATTGGGGGGTGAAAATTATCATAGATCTGTTTTTACCTAGGGAAAACAATACTACAGTATAAAATGGGCCACTATCTATCAATAAGACTGCAAAAAGGACACAGTGAACAGTTACTGTATTGTGTGTGGCAGTGGAGGCTGGTTGGCGGAGTTATAGGGAGGAATGGCTCATTGTAATGTCTGGAATGGAATCAATGGAATGGTACTAAACACATCAAACCCATGGAAACAATGTGTTTAACTCTGTTCCATTTCTACCATTCCAGCCATTACAATGAGCCCGTCCTCCTATAACTCCCCCCACCAGCCTCCCCTGGTTTATGGCTATATCCTATGTGTATGTTTCTCAAGGTTTTTGTATTTAGTCAGTGGTGTAAAATATTTAAGTAAAGCTACTTTAAAGCACTACTTAAGCAGTTTTTTTCTTGGTGTCTTTACTTTACTATTTATATTTTTGACACATTTTACTTTTACTCCACTACATTACTAAAGAAAATAATGTCCTTTTTACTTAAAATATTTTTCCTGACACCTAAAAGTACTCGTTACATTTTGAATGCTTACCAGGACAGGAAAATAGTCCCATTCACGCACTTATCAAGAGAACATCCCTGGTCATGCTTACTTCCTCTGATCTGGTAGACTCACTAAACAGTGTTGGAGTGTGCCCCTGGCTATCCTTAAAAAAAAATCTAAAAAGTGTGCTTCCTGGTTTGCTTAGTATAAGGAATTTGAAATGATTTATACTTTTACTTTTGATACTTAAGTATATTTAAAACCAAATAATTGTATACTATTACTCAACTACAGTGGTGGGCCGTCAGGGCCTGCAAGGCCTTCTCTGCTGGCCTAAACATCATCAGAATATAATTTTTTTTTTAAAATATATTTTCCCACAAATATGTATTAAATTATTCCCCAGAGTAAGAGTTATACTCTTCATTTCATAGCTTTCCTCTTGGTTGCACTGCTTCCAGCCCCAGGTTGAGATTTGGAGGGCTGGTCTTTACGTTAGATCTTTTATCCAATCATATTCAGCCATCATGTGTTGCCAGGGGTCTAAAATCTGCCCTCAGGCCTTCAGAATCAACAGTGCGGGCGCTTGTAGCTTAAAGTGAATGGAAATTAAAATTTTGTGTCAACCAATCAGCTTTAGAGTTGGCTATTGTACGCCTGCTGGCTGGCTCCAGTGTTACACAGGAGCCAGCTAGCAGGCGTAGGGCGTCCACGTCTTTTGATTGGATTACCAATATTGAGAGGCAGGTCCTATGGGCAGGTCTATGCAGATCTAGGAAACTAAATTTGATAAACGAATTAATTCGCGTTCTACTGTTTTTTGAACCCACAATGGCGGAAGGAGGAGAAGATATCGATTTGGTCGAGGATATAATTATAACGCCATTCTCAAGACGAACTTTTCAAGAAAAGTTAGACATTGTAAGGAGAGGTCGCCCGACGCCACAAAGCCTGTCACAGGCGGGAAAGGGGTTCGTTCGTTCGCCACTTTCAAAGTTTCAACTATGAGCGCTGTCAATGGCTCACAGGCTCCGAGAAGCACTGCAAACTGTACTGCTGGAAATGCCTATTATTTGCAAGTGATCGATTTGGTGTTTGGAGCCACACTGGCTTTGCAAACTTGAGTTGTCTAACCAAGGCAGCAACGAGACACCAAAGTACGGCTGGGCACTTAGAAGCAATGGTGCTTTTGAAAACGTTTGGGGACACCAGAGTGGAGCTACAGCTCTCACTCGTCCTGCGTTATGTGACGGACACGGGAGTCAAGGAGCGATTTATCCGGTTTGAAGATGTGACAAGCGGCAAGCGAGCTGATGACATTGCCGCTCTTATTTTCCGTTTCTTGGAGGAAAATGAATGTAGTCTGGATAAAGTTGTGGCACAGTGTTTTGATGGCGCAGCAGTCATGGCATCTGGACTCAATGGGGTGCAGGCTAAAGTTAAGGAGAGGGCACCGATGGCCTTATTCATTCACTGCTATGCACATCGACTAAATTTAGTACTGACTCAAGGAGCCTCAAAGCTTAAAGAATGCAAGGTCTTCTTTGCCAACCTCAATGGCCTTGCAGCATTTTTCTCACGATCCCCTAAGCGCACGCAACTGTCTAATAATCAGTCTTTGGTGAGTAGGCATACAATGCATGTTATTTTTTATTAAATGTGTATGTATGTTTCGCATTTTATTTCGTTAATATTAAATAGCCTATATATTAACAAAATAAAATGGCAAATAGCCTATGTTGCAAATTATTTGTTTTCTTTTATTTTCAGTGAATAGTTATGTGTCTTTATCATCACGGTGAAACTGCTTTGGGTGCGACAATGCGCTGTTTAGTGAACACACTGTATTTATTTTTTGGGGGACTTAAAGCTCAAAGTTTGTGGACCAGAAATGGATAGAAGAAGAATATTAATATAACTCTGTTGCACTCGACTATGTTCTTGCCTATTAGTTGAACTGTACTGTATTGTACTCTTCCCCTGCAATTCTCTGAAAAAAATGTCAATTTCAAGGTGACGCAACGCCTGGTTATACTGCGTTTCTGTCTAAATGTATAGTGTCTAGAGCCATGGCATCTAAATGATGGTAATAACAGGTGGATTAATTCGGGTGGGACTGTGTAGGACCTCACTGAAGGCCCAGGTGCCAGGCCCACGGCACGCTACTGCTCAACTACTATTATACTGAGTTACTTTCTTACTTCAGCCATTTTCTATTAAGGTTTACTTTTTTACTTTTACTCACGTATGACAATTGGGTACTTTTTCCACCACTGGAATTAGTAAACATTGGGTCATGTACTCTGCATATGGCAGGTGATAATCAGACAGCTATATCTTTGTACTTGTTCCCCTGAAAATATGGTTGTTTATTGCCATTTCGAAAGGTTGTTTCTGTGGTGATTTTGACTTCGAAAGGAAACCGAACATAGTGTACAAATTATTTTCGTGGCTCCTATGGTTATTGTTATACCTTACAACCAGGGCTCTTAAGTGGTACCATTTTGGTCGCATATGCTCTTATATATTTGGCTGTGCGACCTGAAATGTAATTTTGGGAGCACCAGTGGGGCCAATTTTTTAAAACAAGTTAATAATTGTTGTAATGATTAGGCTTCACTGTACCGTTGTTCCAGAGTTCTCTAGAGCAGGTATGTGGTCACCTGTTCGTCGAACATCTCATTCATCTCAACATCTCATTCCAAAATCATGGGCATTAATAGTTGGTCCTCTCTTTGCTGCTATAACAGCTTCCGCTCTTCTGGGAAGGCTTTCTACTAGATGTTGGAACATTGCTGCGGGGACTTGTTGGGCGATTAGTTTGCATTCTGGCTCGCAGTTGGCATTCCAATTTATCCCAAAGCTGTTTGATGGGGTCGACACCGATCTCGACAAACCATTTCTGTATGGACCTCACTTTGTGCCCCTACCTTTTTTAAAGGTATATGTGACCAACAGATGCATATCTTATTGCCAGTCATGTGAAATCCATAGATTAGGGCCTAATGAATTATTTTCAATTGACTGATTTCCTTATATGAACTGTATCTAGAGCTATTTCTATGCTTCCCATTCTTAAGTTTTGTTTTTGCGTATTTTACTTTCGGTTTTGTACACCAGCTTCAAACATTTAAAAATACTATATTTTTGCTTGTGGAAGATATTATAATTCACAGGGGTACGCGCAACGCCGTCGGAGGTACGTCAAATAAAAATGTGATTCAAATTCTTCTTTTCAAACAGTACATTTATATTTTACAACGAGGCTATACATTTGGGTGAGTTTTTTTCTCGCCTGAGTAGCCTCGTTTCACTAGCAAAAATAAAATCAAACCATCTAGTGTTCAGCGAAATAACAACACAATGTCAAATACAGGTAGCCTAGTCAAACAATTAACATCCAATCACATTAACCGTTACTCTCTCACGGGAAACCTTCACTCTTAAGCAGACATTTAGAAACGAAACATGACAAATTGAAAAATAAGCCATGGGAGTTTTTTGAGCGAGAATAAAGATGACTTTTGAGTAGTAAGACATGTATAAAATCAACAGATACCATTAATAAGAAGGGGCTAGAAGCGTCTTATATGGTGAGCTACCGAGTGACTAGGACAGGCAAGCCCCATACTATTGTGGAGTACTTAATTCTTCCTGCTACTGCGGATATGGCTGGGACAATGCTGGGGGAAAAGGCCAAAAAAACTATACAGACAATGCCTTCATCAAACAACACTGTTTCACGACGCATCAGTGACACGGCAGGAGATGTTTAGAAACAATTACTGCTTCGCATACAAGACAGTGAATTATATGCGTTACAGCTGGATGAGTCAACAGACGTGGCGGGCCTGGCACAGCTCCTGGTATGTGTCCATTATGTTTTTGGGGGGTCAATTAACTTCTCTAGGATAGGGGGCGACATTTTCACTTTTGGATGAATTGGTGCCCAAATTGAATGGCCTCGTGCTCTGTCCTAGATCATATGATATGCATATTATTATTACTATTGGATAGAAAACACTCTGAAGTTTCTAAAACTGTTTGAATTATATCTGTGAGTAAAACAGAACTCATATGGCAGGCAAACTTCCAAACAGGAAGTGAAAATTCTGAAATGGGTCGCTGTGAAAGTCATCGCCTATTCAATTCTCCTATATTTATGGATCTGTATGCACTTCATACGCCTTCCACTAGATGTCAACAGGCAGTAGAACGTGGAATGAAGCGTCTAGCTTGATGTGGGACCGGATGAGAGCCATTGGAGTGACTGGTCAGGCAGATTGCCAGTTCTTGGTCACGCACACTGGGCATGTGATGTCCTTCTCTGCCATGGGTTATATAGACATGAAGAAATCCTCCGTTTGGGACGTTATTGGATATATATGAGAAAAACATCCTGAAGATTGATTCTCAACTGAGTTTGACCAGTTTATTCGATTTGTAATATCACTTTTTGAAGTTTTCGTTCATTAGCGTAAATTTGTATGGACACGTGAACTACACATGCTAGCCAAAGTTGCTAATTCGACAGAAGTAATGGACATTATAAAACAAAACAACGATTTATTGTGGAACTAGGATTCCTGGCACTGCATTCTGATGAAAGTTCATCAAAGGTAAGGGAATATTTATGATGTAATTTCGTATTTCTGTTGACTGTTGACTCCAACATGGCGGAGAATGGCTGAGCGCCGTCTCAGATTATTGCATGGGATGCTTTTTACTAAAGTTATTTTTTTTAATCTAACACAGCGGTTGCATTAAGAACCAGTGTATCTTTAATTATATGTAAAACATGTATCTTTCATCAAAGTTTTATGATGAGTATTTCTGTATTTCACGTTGCTCTCTGTAATTATTCTGGCTATTTTGGAGCCATTTCTGAACATGGCGCCAATGTAAAACCAAGATTTGGGGATATAAATATGCACATTATCGAAAAAAACATAAATGTATTGTATAACATGATGTCATATGACTGTCATCTGATGAAGATGTTCAAAGGTTAGTGATTCATTTTATCTCTATTTGTGGGATTTGTGAAAGCTATCTTTGCTGTGAAAAAATGGCTGTGTTTTTTTGGATATGGTGGTGAGCTAACATAAATATATGTTGTGTTTTCACTGTAAAACATTTTAAAAATCGGACATGTTGGCTGGATTCACAAGATGTTTATCTTTCATTTGCTGTATTGGACTTGTGATTTCATGATATTATATTATATTATTTACCTGTGGCGCTATGCTAGGCTATGCTAGTCAGCGTTTCTGATGACAATGATCCCGGATCCAGGATGGGTGGTTCAGAGAGTTAAGGAAGACATCCTCTTCTGCAAACCACTGGAAACCAGGACAACATGAGAGGATATTTTTAAAGTACTAGACAGCTTTGTGACATCAAATGGACTTTGGTGGTCAAGATTTGTTGTTTTCTGTACAGATGGCGCAAAAGCCATGACAGGGGTGACATAGTGGAGTGGTAACGCGCGTGCAAGCAGTTGCTACTTGGGTACACTGCAGCATCCACCAAGGGAATGCCTGACAGCTTGAAAGGCGTTTTGGACACTACAGTGAAAATGGTTAACTTTGTTAAAGCAAGGCCTCTAAACTCTCGTTTATTTTCTGCATTATGCAATGATATGGGCAGCGACCATGTAACGCTGGTTAACAAGGGGCAAAGTACTGACACGTTTTTTTGAATTGAGAGACGAGCTTAAAGTTTTCTTTATTGACCATCATTTTCACTTGTCTGACCACTTGCATGATGATGAGTTTCTCACACGACTGGCCTATCTGGGTGATGTTTTTCTTGCCTGAATGATCTGAATCTAGGATTACAGGAACTCTCCACAACTATATTCAACGTGTGGGACACAATTGAGGCTATGATTAAGAAGTTGGAGCTCTTTTCTGTCTGCATTAACAAGGACAACACACAGGTCTTTCCATCATTGTATGATTGCTTTGTGTGCAAAATACAAATAGTCTGGGTAGCCATTTGATTAGGTGTTCAGGAGTCTTATGGCTTGGGGGTAGAAGCTGTTTAGAAGCCTCTTGGACCTAGACTTGGTGCTCTGATACCGCTTGCGTGCTGTAGCAGAGAGAACAGTCTATGACTAGGGTGGCTGGAGTCTTAGGGTCTTCCTCTGACACCGCCTGGTATAGAGGTCCTGGATGGCAAGAAGCATGGCCAAGGTGATGTACTAGGGCTGTTCGTGCCTTGCGGTCGGAGGCCGAGCAGTTGCCATACCAGGCAGTGATGCCACCAGTCAGGATGCTCTCGATGGTGCAGCTGTATGGTGGTGGATCTGAGGACCTATGTAAAATCTTTTCAGTCTCCTGAGGGGGAATATGTTTTGTTGTGCCCTCTTAATGACTGTCTTGGTGTGCTTGGACCATGTTCGATTGTTGGTGATGTGGACATCAAGGAACTTGAAGCTCTCAACTTGCTCCACTGCAGCCCGGTCGCTGAGAATGGGGGCGTGCTCGGTCCACTTTTTCCTGTAGTCCACAATCATCTCCTTTGTCTTGATCACGTTGAGGGAGAGGTTGTTGTCCTGGCACCACACGGCCAGGTCTCCTCCCTATAGGCTGTCACATCGTTGTCGGTGATCAGGCCTACCACTGTTGTGTCATTGGCAAACTTAATGAGGGTGCTGGAGTCGTGCCTGGCCGTGCAGTCATGGGTGAACAGGGAATACAGGAGAGGACTGAGCACGCAACCCTGAGGGGCCCCTGTGTTGAGGATCAGCATGGCGGATGTGTTGTTACCTAGCCTTACCACCTGGGGCGGCCCGTCAGGAAGTCCAGGATCCAGTTGCAGAGGGAGGTTTTTAGTCCCAGGGTCCTTAGCTTATTGATGAGCTTTGCGGGCACTATGGTGTTGAATGCTGAGCTGTAGTCAATTAATAGCATTCTCACATAGGTGTTCCATTTGTCCAGGTGTGAAAGGGCAGTGTGGAGTGCAATAGAGATTGCATCATCTGTGGATCTGTTGGGGTGGTATGCAAATTGGAGTGGGTCTAGGGTTTCTGGGATAATGGTGTGGATGTGAGCCATGACCAGCCTTTCAAAGCACTTCATGGCTACAGACGTGAGTGCTACAAGTCGGTAGTCGTTTAGGCAGGTTACCTTGGTATTCTTAGGCACAGGGACTATGGTGGTCTGCTTAAAACATGTTGGTAGGGCTGCGCTCAGAGTTTTTTGCCTTGGCAAATTGTGCTGTTAAGACACTGATGCCCTTTGCAACCACGTACTTATGTGAGAGTGGATTCTCAGACCTCACTAGCATGAAAACTAAATACAAGCACAAACTGTGTGTGGAAAATGATATAAAACTGAGACTCTCCGATACAACCCAACATTGCAGAGTTATGTGCATCCTTTCAAACACACCCTTCTCATTTATTTATTTATTTATTTTTACCCCAATTTCGTGGTATCCAATTGGTAGTAGTTACAGTCTTGTCTCATCGCTGCAACTCCCATACAGACTCGGGAGAGGCGAAGGTCGAGAGCCATGGGTCCTCCGAAACACAACCCAACCTAGCCGCACTGCTTCTTGACACAATGCACATCCAACCCGGAAGCCAGCCGCACCAATGTGTCGGAGGAAACACCGTACACCTGGCGACCTGGTCAGCGTGCACTGCGCCTGGCCCGCCACAGGAGTCGCTAGTGCGCGATGCGATAAGGATATCCCTGCCGGGCAAAACCCTCCCTAACCCGGACGATGCTGTGTCAATTGTGCATCGCCCCATGGACCTCCCGGTTGCGGCCGGCTGCGACAGAGCCTGGGCTCAAACCCAGAATCTCTGGTGGCACAGCTAGCACTGCGATGCAGTGCCTTAGACCACTGCGCCACCGGGGAGGCCCACACGCTTCTCATTAACCTGTGGTAAGTTATTCACAATTTTTGATGAACAAATACGTTTTTATATGCAAGATTGATAAATAAAGAGCACAATTATTGATTATTATTATATTATTATTTGTGCCCTGGTCCGATAAGAGCTCTTTGTCACTTCCCACCAGCCGGGTTGTGACAAAAACTCACACTCATTCTTATGCTTAATAAATGTATTGTATAGTGTGTGTGTGGCAGGCTTACAATGATGGCAAAAAACAACATTGAGAGTGAGCTGACCCTGATGCTAGAGGGGGTACGCAGCTGGAGGTTGAATATTTGAAGGGGTACGGGACTATAAAAGTTTGGGAACCACTGCTCTACACTATACTTGCTTGTTTTGTCACATAAACTGAAATTAGGCAAACTATTAGAATTTTAGCAACCAGGAAATGGCGGCGCGATTCCTGCGTAGTGCATCTTTAAAGTTACGTTGTTAGGACAGTCACCATTTCGTTACAATACGATTTGGCACATTTTTTATATTTTCCATATATTTTAATAAAAAAATATATTTCTTAGAAATAAATGTAAATGCATTTTTTTGTATTTACCAAATATATCGATAAATACATTAAACATATATTCTAAAATACATTATTTAATGTATTTCAGAATTTATTTTGAACTACTGTCACGACTCCGACCGAAGGTGGCTCCCCTTCCCGTTCGGGTGGCGCTCGGCGGTCGTTGTCGCCGGCCTACTAGCTGCCACTGATTCTTTCCTCCCCCTCCTTGTCTCTTTATTGGTTACACCTGTTATGCGTTTGTGGTGATTATTTGGGCTTTATTAGTCAGCCGACCCGCCTGTTTCTTTGTGCGGGATTGTTTGTGGTAACATTTGTGTATGTTGGAGACGAACGTGTTTGTTCCTGTTCGTGGGTTTTGCTGGATTGTTTTAGTCCCCGTGTTTGGGGCATTTGTTTTTCAGCACCCAGTGTTTCGTGGGGTGGCCTATGTCCGCCGTGTGTGCATTAAAGAGCACTACCTTGAACTCTCTGTTTCCTGCGCCTGACTTGACACCCAGATCGTTACAACTACATTAAGTCAAAATACTTTATTAAAGCACTACTTAAGTATTTTTGGCGGGTCTCTGTACTTTACATGACTATTTATATTATTGACAACTTTGACTTTTTTTTCACTACATTCCAAAAGAAAATAATGTACTTTTTACTCCATACATTTTCCCTGACACCCAAAAGTGCTCGTTACATTTTGGATGCTTAGCAGGACAGGAAAATGGTTAAAGTCATGTACTTATCAAGAGAACATCCCTGGTCATCTGTACTGCTTCTGATCTGACGGACTCACTAAACACACATGCTTCGTTTGTAAGTGGTGTCTGAGTGTTGGAGTGTGCCCCCGGCAATCCATAAAAAAAGAAAAGAAAATGGTGCCGTCTGGTTTGCTTAATATAAGGAATTGGAAATTATTTATACATTTGCTTTCGATACTAAAGTATATTTTTGCAATTACATTAACTTTAGATCCTTAAGTATATTTAAAACCATATACTTTTAGACTTTTACTCAAGGAGTATTTTACCTGGTGACCTTTTACTTGAGTCATTTTCTATTAAGGTACGGTATCTTTACTTTTACTCAAGTATGACAATTGGGTACTTTTTCCACCGCTGTGATCAAGTAGTGAGGTCACTCACCGACGAGCAGAGCCACCAGAATCCCACTGACCCTCTGCTCCACAACCTTCTCGATCTCCGGCTTGGGCCCCTTGCTCATGACGGTGAGGGCGTTGGCGTGGGTAACCGAACGCACGGTGGTGGCACTCAGCCACGGCACGCCAAAAATGGCACCAAACCCGCCCATGCCCACCAGGATGAGGAGGTCCAGATGGAAGCCGGATCCCTTGACCATCTTCCTCTCCGGCTTACTCACAATCAGACTGACAAGGAAGAAAATAAAGGTTTGGTTATGGGTAATGGTTAGGGGTAAGGATTGTGTATCTATGGCCTTGTCCAGAAACAATCCTTAGAAACAAATGTGTAGGAGATGGGGAATAGGGGTTTTGGACAGGGCCATCATAATGTAACCCTGTCCAGAAAAAAAACCTAGCCCCTACAACCTACAGTCGCCTTTCTGAGGGCAAGGTGGAGATACAAGCATATTGCTCTCTGAGTATGTTTTCCACAATAACTTATTATTCCATATCTCAGTTACTTTTGTAACTGAAATTTCTATCCAATGACTTATTTCACAATCACACAATTTCACTTGTAAATGGCCTGAATTACAAGTGAAATAACCCGATTTTTGGCAAATGGCCTGATTTTAAACTGTAAACGTTGTAAATCGCCTGATTACTGATTGACAGCTGTCACTCACGTGGTGATCTGGGACTCGAGGAAGATGAGGATGAAGACGAGACAAGCGGGCACACAGCAAGCGAACATGACCCACACGGGGAAAGTCTTGTGTTCGCCAAACGGGTTGATGAGCCAACCTCTGGCAGCAGGGTTTGACACCGTCAGACCCTTGGGTACTGCCAGTTTCTAAGCAGGGAAAGACACCAGTTAGGGTGGCGAACTTTTAATTAATTTGATCTATTCCTACCTCAGGTAAGTTACGCTTATTATGCTCAACTCACACTACAAGTTTATTCTATAACAAAGTGAATTTATACTTTAGTTGAAAGTAGGGTTGAAAATACTTTATAAAATATGGTTTATAATTTTGTGTAGTCTGAACATTTCCAGAAAACCTGCAGTCATAGAAATAAGGACTTAGCCTGAGTGCCAGTCTGTTTGTGCCACCATACCAACATGTTTGGTCCGACAATGACAGAGCAATGGAGTTGGAAAGAGCACAAACATATCTGAGACCAGGCTAGCAAGGACTAACCTGGGTGTACGCATCCTCTATGTTGATGTCCACAACACACATTAAGAAAATAGCAATGGGCACCCCAAAGTCCCCAATCAAGCGCCTGATCTGAAAGGCAGACAAACACATAACAACAAAGTTTGACAAGTGTATCTGACTGGTTCCAAGGCTAGTGCCGAGTCCCCTGTCTTATAATTTAAAGTGCTTATAGCACTTGAATAATTTAATTGAGTTGAACTTTATTGATCCCCAATCCAGGAGGGGATGGGAATGTAAAAAACATTGTTAAAACTAAAGATACAAGCCCTATTGAAAGGAAACCATGCTACAATTGAAATGAGTCTGTTGACGTTATCCTCAATGTGTGCATTGTTGTATTCACATAGCTGAGGCCACTTTAAATGTACATTCAATTGTTGAATAAACATGTATTAATTAATATCATTACCTTTCCAGGTAGGAAGGTCCCGTTCTTGAACTGGCGCAGGAAGAAGGCGATTAAGAAGCATCCAAACATGAGGCACATGGAGAGCAGGGCCGTGTTGGGGTAGGCCCGGTCCAGGATGTTGACTGTGGTGGTGGTGTTGCCCGAGCTGTTGTCATACAGGTGGTTGTGGATCACCACTGGGTGCCATGGGTCCTCCACCGTGTTGTTGAGGTGGTCGTAGTTCAGGATCAATGGGTGGGCCTTGAAAATCTACAGACAGCGATTGGATGAATGTTGATTGTGCTTTTTGAAAAAGCTGTATTTACATTCCTGTTTTTTAGCAAAAACAATGATTTATTTCTCCGGTCTTTTGAGTCAAATACCAGTAATGGATATTGAAATAAAGTTAAGAGAGAGCAATAGGATTGGAGACAGTGGAGTAATGTAACAGTAATGACAGTGTAATAATGTAATGTAACAGTATTGACAGTGGAGAAATGTAATGTAATGACAGTGGATTAACGTAATGTAACGGTAATGACAGTGGAGTAATGTAATGGAAAAAATAATGACAGTAGACTGAATTAATGTAACATTAATGACAGTTGAGTAGTGTCATGTAACAGGATGGACAAAGGTGGGATGGTGATGTATACCCTGCCCAGCTTGGCGAAGGTCTCATAGATGAAGATGAGGGAGATAAGGATGGAGAAGATCTCCTGGGTGAAGCGGGAGATGAAGCGGACCAAGAAACTGCCCTCGAACGCCACGATGACCACCACGATGACCACCAGCCACACGCCCACCCACACACGCCCCACAATGTACTCAATGTCCTGAGACTTACAGAACTGAATGGAATGGAATGGAAAGACTCCAGGTTATTGCCAGTGGTCAGTGATATTTAGTGGTATTCTACATATACTGTAGTCAAAGCGATGTGTGAAAATGTGAAATTTTTCATAAAAACATGAAACTTAGTACACTTCAACAGTTTGGAGCCCTGAACATTTTCAGATATGGATCCATCGCAAAAACAACTCATGACTGCTGTGTTGGCCATTTTCCATTCCTACATAACCAAATAATGTATTTTACCTCATATCTCCAAAACCAAACATAATAACATAAAATGTTCTATGTCTACTCCTATGTTTACAATGATGCCATGCACAACTTCAAAAATCACTCCAGGCGGCCATGGTGGCCATTTTGCTATTCCGCCACAACCACCTGGCTCCATATTTGAAAATAATCAGGGCCCCAAACTGTACAAGTGTACCAAGTTTCATACTTTTATTAAAAAGTGAATATATCACCTAGAATTTGGCACATATTGCCTGGACTAATAGGATATGCCGTATGCACATCTTTAGCATTCTCATATCACCATTTACTATTCATCATACATTTAATTAAATATGATGAAACAGATATGACACCACATACATAACAGAAAGAAAAAAACACACTAACAAAAACACTTGAATAAGATGCATCGTTGCATGCACGATGGAATATCAGTTTTATCTCGATCAGATATAGAGAGCCATAGCTCTTTAGTCATTTTGCAGGTGCTGCGTTACAAGAGGAGTCACTCACGGCAAAGAAGGCCTCCTCAAACACCAGAAGTGGGCCTGAGAAGCCGATGACCAGGACTGGCTGGGCTGCGATGCAGCAGAAAATGACTCCCTGGACACAGGTGGAGACCAGGAGCTCAGACACACCCATCATGTTGTCCACCTTATCAGCTGAAGTAGGGAAGTGGGAAAGGAGAGGTTATGGCGTTACAGACATGGGTTTGAATAGTATTTGTTTTCTTTCAAATATTTTAGTTGCATTAGATTGAGCTTGCCTAACCCAATGGAATAGTCCCCAAAGTACAAATCACACCCATCTGGCACACCTGACAGGCTCACTCTGACACATAGATAACACGAACACACATGTATATACACACACACACACATACATGCGAACACGTAATCAAGCATGTACAACACACACACAAACAGTAATTACCTAGCAATCCTCCGAAGGTGACGGCAGGGGACAGGGCAGCGAAGTAGATGAAGATGATAGCGGCGAGAACTTGAGCGTTGAGGGCATCGGTGAAGTCACTCACATAGTGCTCGTAGCGTCTCTTCGCATCTCGTATCATCCCGCCGAACGGCCGACCCGTACGAACCAGAGGATCCTCAGGAGCAGGCCCAGATGGTTTGGAAGCTAGGAAAAGATTAGGTATAGCTAAGCTGGGAAGGTTTGGAGTATACAGTACCAGTCAAAAGTTTGGACACACCTACTCATTCAAGGGTTTCTCTACATTTGTACTATTTTCTACGCTGTAGAGTAATAGTGAAGACATCAAAACTATGAAATAACAAATATGGAATCAAATATATTTTAGATTTTAGATTCTTCAAAGTAGCCACCCTTTGCCTTGATGACATCATTGCACACTCTTGGCATTCTCTCAACCAGCTTCATGAGGAATGCTTTTCCAACAGTCTTGAAAGAGTTCCCACATATGCTGAGCACTTGTTGGCTGCTTTTCCTTCACTTTGCGGTCCAACTCATCCCAAACCCTCTCAATTGGTTGAGGTCGAGTGATTGTGAAGGCCAGGTCATCTGATGCAGCACTCCATCACTCTCCTTGGTCAATTAGCCCTTGCACAGCATGGAGGTGTGCTTTGGGTCATTGTCTTGTTGAAAAACAAATGATAGTCCCACTAAGCGCAAACCAGATGGGATGATGTATTGCTGCAGAATGCTATGGTAACCATGCTTGTTAAGTGTGCCTTGAATACTACATAAAATCACAGACAGTGACACCCGCAAAGCACCCCCACACCTGCTCTTTTATGTTTCACGGTGGGAACCACACATGCGGAGATCATCCGTTCACCTACTCTGCGTCTCACAAAGACACGACAGTTGGAACCAAAAATCTCAAATTTGGACTCATCAGACCAAAGGACACATTTCCACCGCTCTGATGTCCATTGCTCGTGTTTCTTGACCCAAGCAAGTCTCTTCGTCTTATTGGTGTCCTTTAGTAGTGGTTTCTTTTCAGCAATTCGACCATGAAGGCCTGATTCATGCAGTCTCTCATGAAAAGTTGATGTTGAGATGTGTCTGTTACTTGAACTCTGTGAAGCATTTATTTTGGTTGCAATCTGAGGTGCAGTGAACTCTAATGAACTTGTCCTCTGCAGCAGAGGTAACTCTGGGTGTTCCTTTCCTGTGGTGGTCGTGAGAGCCAGTTTCATCATAGCGCTTGATGGTTTTTACGACTGCACATAAGGAAACTTTCAAAGTTCTTGAAAAAATGTTGTGTCTTAAAGAAATCATGACTGTCGTTTCTCTTTGCTTATTTGAGCTGTTCTTGCCATAATATGGACTTGGTCTTTTACCAAATAGGGCAATCTTCTGTATACCACCCCTACCTTGTCACAACACAACTGATTGGCTCAAACGCATTAAGAATGAAAGAAATTCCACAAATTAACAAGGCACACCTGTTAATTGAAATGCATTCCAGGTGACTACCTCATGAAGCTGGTTGAAAGAATGCCAAGAGTGTGGAATGCTGTCATCAAGGCAAAGGGAGGCTACTTTGAAATATAAAATATATTTTGATTTGTTCAACACGTTTTTGGTTACCACATGATTCCATATATGTGTTATTTCATAGTTTTGATGTCTTCACTATTATTCTACAATGTAGAAAATAGTAAAAATAAAGAAAAACCCTGGAATAAGTTGGTGTGTCCAAACTTTTGACTGGTACTGTACTTCTAATAAAAAACATTTAAATTAGAGAGGAACACTGATATAAATTTTTTTGGGGGAAAAGGTTACAGTTGAAGTTAGAAGTTTACATATACTTTAGCCAAATACATTTAAACTCAGTTTTTCACAATTCCTGACATTTTATCCTTTCCCTGTCTTAGGTCAGTTAGGATCACCACTTTATTTTAAGAATGTGAAATGTCAGAACAATAGTTAAGAGAATGATTTATTTCAGCTTTTATTTCTTTCATCACATTCCCAGTGGGTCAGAAGTTTACATACACTCAATCAGTATTGGTAGCGTTGCCTTTAAATTGTTTAACTTGGGTCAAATGTTTCGAGCCTTCCACAAGCTTCCCAAAATAAGTTGGGTGAATTTTGGCCCATTCCTCCTGACAGAGCTGGTGTAACTGAGTCAGGTTCGTAGGCCTCCTTGCTCGCACACGCTTTTTTAGTTCTGCCCACACATTTTCTATAGGATTGAGGTCAGGGCTTTGTGATGGCCACTCCAATACCTTGACTTTGTTGTCCTTAAGCCATTGTGCCACAACTTTGGAAGATTTCTTGGGGTCATTGTCCATTTGGAAGACCCATTTGCGACCAGCTTTAACTTCCTGACTGATGTCTTGAGATGTTACTTCAATATATCCACATAATTTTCCTCCCTCATGTTGCCATTTATTTTGTGAAGTGCACCTATCCCTCCTGCAGCAAAGCACCCCCACAACATGATGCTGCCACCCCCGTGCTTCACGGTTGGGATGGTGTTCTTCGGCTTGCAAGCAGCCCCCTTTTTCCTCCAAACATAATGATGGTCATTATGGCCAAACAGGCCTTGAAATACATCTACAGGAACACCTCCAATTGACTCAAATTATGTCAATTAGCTTATCAGAAGCTTCTAAAGCCATGACATCATTTTTTGGAATTTTCCAAACTGTTTAAAGGCACAGTCAACTTAGTGTATGTAAACTTCTGACCCACTGGAATTGTGATACAGTGAATTATAAGTGAAATAATCTGTCTGTAAACAATTGTTGTAAACATGACTTGTGTCATGTACAAAGTAGATCTCCTAACCGACTTGCCAAAACTATAGTTTGTAAACAAGAAATGTGTGGAGTGGTTGAAAAACGAGTTTTAATGACCCCGACCTAAGTGTATGTAAACTTCCGACTTCAACTGTAAGTTTTTTTTAACAAAGGGAGACCTCCATTAACCAACTACAAAACAGGTGCTATGGATGCAAGTGGGTTTTTGAACACTTATGTATGTGTATGCTCATGTATTGATGCTATTTTAATTCATTCTAATCCATTGTATTATTGTAGAATATGTTAATGAGCCTCCGCCTACATTTGCGGGGCTTCAAGTCCAGACGTAACACGGGGTCGGAGGGACGGAGCCTCTCCTGCAGCAGTTTCTTCTGGAAGCCGATGATGGACTGGAGCATCGCCCCGTCCTGGATCTCCGTGGGAGGGATCACGATGCTGCAGTCCATGAAGTCAGCCACGGCGTCCATCAGCTCCCGTTCGCCCTGAGCTTGGAACGCCGCCTGGTTGAACACCTAGGATAGAGGGAAAAGAAGAGAGGGGAAAGAAATGGGGATGTTAGAAAGTATGAGGATGATGTCTAGTGTCTTTTTGTATTGTTGTGAAGTGATATACTTTGGGCCGGTTTCCCTGACACAGATTAAGCCTAGTCCTGGAATAATTAACATGCTCAATGGAGAAATTGTTTTGCATTTCTCCTTAATGGAGAGTGTATCATGGTTGTAGTCCTCGAAACACCCATATTTTACAGACATGTACTGATGCTGGTTAAACAATGTGTCATGAATCCCGTTTTTGATGATTACCATTTCCTGTTTACCTGCTCTCATTTCCTGTACAGTTTCGCTCATCTCCACTTCCTGCTCTTTCATTGGACCTTTTAATTTGCTAACTCACTTTGTCGGCCATGAGTGCTGCCATTGCGCGGCCGGTTTCGTGGTAGTCCATGTCACTCTTGGTAGGGCCCACCAGGATAAAGACGAAGCGGACTGGCACTGGGGCCTCCAGGGCCGAATCCAGAACCAGAGCCTCCTTCAGACGCACAAATGCCACTGTGGGCCTCTCCAGGAAGTCCAGAGCTCCTGGTACACATACACACAAACAAACATACATAAGCGTACATAGGTATGACACAGGATGTTGGTGGCACCGTAATTGGGGAGGACTGGCTCATAGTAATGGCTGGAACGGAATCAATGGAATCGTATCGAACTCATCAAACATACAGTATGGTTTCCATGTGTTTTATACCATTCCATTCCCTCCATTCCAGCCATTATTATGAGCCATCCTCCCCAATTAAGGTGCCACCAAACTCCTGCAAGGTATGAGTATGCATAAACATAGACAGGCATGAAGATGCGTGCACACACACACACACACACACACACACACACACACACACACACACACACACACACACACACACACACACACACACACACACAGTGTACTGATAACCAATTCAGATTTGCACTTACCAACAAGCACCATAGAGGCCTCTACAGTGTCAGTTGCATCTCTCTGAGGAAAGAAAAGTGATGTGTATTGTATTTAGTCAAATCAATTATCTAAAATGGCTGTTTGAACACATTGACATTGAATTTGTGTGTTTATAAATGTTGGTATTGTTGATCTATTACTGTTTAGGGTGACTGCTGGCTGAATGACCCATTACACGTACCCTCTCTTTGACAGAAAATGTCTGCATCTCCACCCCCACGACCAAGGGTTGGCTCTCTACTGCGGTTTGGCTGGGGAGAGAATCACACCTTATATTCATGTACTGTATGTATAGCTCACAGAAAGGCTTATGCCTAGGTAATGTAACAGGTCCCCATTCTATGTCAGTTTTAGAGTTACGAGCAGGCATACACTCAACTGGTTTAACTGGCCCCTGGTCTGTCCCTAACAGCGGTGGTCAGTGGCATTTTTAAAAATGAGTATGTGTCACGCCTGCTCCCGCTATCCCTCTCTGGAGCTCGAGGGTGCCAGGCAGCCTTTCATTACGCACACCTGTCACCATCGTTACGCACATCAGCGCTCATTGGACCCACCTGGACTCCTTCACGTTTTTATTGCCTTCCCTATATCTGTCTGTTTCCTCTGTTTCATCCCCGTGTCAGCATTATTGTCATTTCCATTTCCCCTGTCCAGACGCTGTCTGTATTCTGTTCCTGTCCGTGGTCCTTAAATGTTCACTCCCTGTACCTGCTTCTCGTCTCCAGCGTCGATCCTTACAGAATGCTGACACCCCTATACAAAGCCTCAAGGAGGTTTTTGTTTTTTGTTTTGTTGGTGACGTCGGGTCTGGGTGCCATCGCCAATGGAATCGAGGGTGACTCAGCTGGCTTCTCGGGCTTCCACGCCTTAGCTAGCTCGAGAGGTTTCCTTGCCCTGGTTGGGTTGGCAGGCTCCCATCCCACGTCATGCCTCAGCCAGCCCATCAGGCTCCCACGCCTCAGCGGGATCGTCAGGCTTTCACACTTCAGCCGGCTCTCATGGCTCCCATGCCTCTGCCGGCTCGTCGGGCTTCTACTCCCCCAGCCGGCTTGTTCAACGCCCATGCCTCGCCCGGCCCGTCAGGCTCGCCCTGGTGTGACGCCGGGTGGCGTCCCTAGAGGGTGGGGTACTGTCACGCCTGCTCCCACTCTCCCTCTCTGGCGCTCAAGGGCGCCAGGCGGCCTTTCATTATGCATACCTGTCACCATCATTACGCACATCAGCGCTCATTGGACTCACCTGAACTCCTTCCCGTTTTGTTTGCCTTCTCTATATCTGTCTGTTTCATCCCCGTGTCAGCATTATTGTCATTTCCGTTCCCCCTGTCCAGACGCTGTCTGTATTCTGTTCTTGTCCATGGTTATTAAATGTTCACTCCCTGTACCTGCTTCTCGTCTCCAGCGTCGATCCTTATAGTATGGCTTTATTTCTACTACTGCATATTGAATGACTGTCATTCATATTCCATTCACTTAACTCAATGTAACATCAATAGGTTTAGGCTACTACATGATACTCAAATTTGCCCTATAACCATCATGAGGTTGCTACAACCTAGCCTTCAAATGAAAGTTTATAATGTGGGTACATCCGTCGGGAGACGAATTGGAGTAATCAAGGTGACAGACAGTGACACATTCAATACCACCTTGCACATTCTTGCCTGCTTCTAGCTGATCTGGGGTGTAATCATTAGTCCAAACTGTTGCAAAAAACAGAGAGTTTCTATTGAACAAATTCAGGTATGTCCCTCCCCATTTCGTTCCGTTTGCTTCCGTTTAAGGAACGTTTTGCAACAGAATCGGCGGAATGAATACACCTTGATCACCTGCGTATAGAGTTCACTTTCATAGCAGCCATATATAGCATCATCACTTTGCTCGTTGTATAATTCCTTTTCGAATCTCCTCCTCTCACCTTTTCCCTTCGCTTGTGGACTTCAGTGCACAACAAAACAGCTGTCTGTGACCAGGCGCAAAACCCTCTCCAAGCCAAACCTTCATATCATAACCGTTAGCTGCTACACAGCCTACATAATTTTCACCATATTAATGTTATTGTCAACAAACTAAAATTAACGCGTTAGTAAACTCACAATCCAATCCATGTGTACAATCATGCAGTACAGCGTACAGCAAGCAGTTTAGCATAAATTAATAAAACCTCAAGTTTACCTTGACTTGGAAGAGTTGCAGTGTTGGAAAACCTTAGTCTGCTAGCTAACATAAATAGCATTCCTCTCTGAGTCAACTTGTTGAGTAGGCTAAATTAGCTGCATTAGCTAAGTAAGTGACAGGTTAACAAGGAAGAAATAAGTACAACAAAATATAGCTAGCTTTCTCTCTGTCTCTGCTGCTTCTCCTTCATTTTTGAAGAAATATATTTTCCCAAAACTGTTCAACTATTGTTTTTCTCTCTCTTTGAATCAACTACTCACCACACTTCATGCACTGTAGTACTAGGTAGCTGTAGCTTTCAGTAGATTCTCTGATTCTTTGATTGGATGGGCAACATGTCAGTTCATACTGCAAGAGCTCTGATAGGTTGGAGGATGTCCTTCAGAAGTTGCCATGATTACTGTGTAAGTCTATCGAAGGGGGTGAGAACCATGAGCCTCCTAGGCTTTGTATTGAAGTCAGTGTACCCAGAGGAGGACAGAAAATACCTGTCCTCAGGCTACACCATGGTGCTACCCTAGAGGGTGCTTTTGAGGCTACTGTAGATCTTCACTGCAAAACCATGTGTTTTAGCAGTTATTTGGTGTTGTGAATATATTTAGTATAATTTTATCTAAAAATAATAACTTTTTGAAAATAAAAAAATAAAAAAATAAAAATCACTGAGTGGGATGCTCCTCCCCTTCCTCCTCACTGGTCCCTTAGTTAGTATTTATATGGACAGTGGCATGGCTTGGCTTTGAACCACCTCTGATACAAAGACCTGAGTAGGACTTCACTGTGACAGACCATCTGAACCCATTGCGCTAAAGCCTAGACGTTTACTTAGACAGCAAACACAAGTCTTCAAGTCTTAGGCAAGGTGACTAATCATACAAGCGTAGCTTAGTGAACACTTAGTGAACTTTACCTGCGGTTTTGGAGCAAGGAACGGAGCACCCCATCCCGATCGCTGGGCCTGATCTCTTTCTTGCTGATCAACTCGTCCACTATCTTCTCAGCGATGTCGGAGAGATTGCGCTCCACCCGGTCTAGCATCACCACACCTGAACAATCCACAGGAAACATCACAGGGTGAGAGGTTGGACAGGGCCAGGGTTAAAATAAGAATGAAGGATGTAAGAGGGGTGGAAGAGAGAGCGTAACTACGAAGGAAGGGAAACGGAAAGGGGATACCGAGTCAGTTGCACAACTGAATGCATTAAACTGAAATGTGTCTTCCGCATTTAACCCAACCCCTCTGAATCAGGACATTGATGTAGACGGGTTATATGGGAAGGAATATGCAGGTGCAGTACCCCTATAGGTAATTTCCTCTTATATTGCAACACAACCTAGAAATACAGGTTCGGACGGGTTCTATAGTTAGAGGGCAGTTGACGGAGCTCACTCGAGCTTCAAGGTCAAAATATGATCATTTCTCTCAAGATCTCATCTTGATGATATTCACTCATCTTCAAACCTGTTCAAACACTTTTCAATAAATGCTTCCTGTCCCTTTACAAGGCAGCTACTGCAACAAAGGCAGAGTTACAGCATAGCTTTTGCCAATCCAGATCACTGATTACCTCACTAAAAGAAGAAGGAAGTACCCACTGGGCACAAACTGATTAAATCAACATTGCTTCAATGTAATCATTAATACGTTGGATGTCACCATCTCAACCAAACATCTAAGTGAAAGAATAGGACTAAATGAAATCAAACTTTATTTCAAGAGCATTTCAAGTTTGATAAGATTTTGTCCTATTCTTTAACTTAGATTTTTGGTTGAGATGGAGATGTGAATCGCACATACAGTATCAAATTATTAATTTTGAGACAAACTGGATATTGAGTTGTGTTTGAAGGAGATGTATCTTCTGCTTGGATAGCTCCATCTGTGCCACTGACTTAGTCTGCCTTTAATTCCAGTTTGTCTACAAATTAATAATTGATATGTTGGATTCACGTCTTCATCTCAACAAAAAATTAAAGTTAAAGAACAGGATAAAGCCAGTGGCTCAGATGAAACTCTCCTCCGTTGTCAACCAAACACAATTCAACAATACAGTGGCAAGAAAAAGTATGTGAACCCTTTGGAATTACCTCGATTTCTGTCATCAAATTTTTTACTTATCTTCATCTAGGTCACAGCAGTAGACAAACACACTCTGATTAAACTAACACACAAACAATTACACGTTTTCATATCTTTATTGAACACACCGTGTAAACATTCACATTGCAAAAAGTATGTGAACCCAATTTAATAACTGGTTGACCATCCTTTGACAGCAATAACCTCAACCAAATGTTTTCTGTAGTTGCGGATCAGACCTGCACAAAGGTCAGGAGGAATTTTGGATCATTCCTCTTTACATAACTGTTTCAGTTCAGCAATATTCTTGGGATGTCTGGTGTATACCGCTCTCTTGAGATCATGCCACAGCATCTCAAATCGGGTTGAGGTCAGGACTCTAACTGGGCCACTCCAGAAGGCGTATTTTCTTCTATTGAAGCCATTTTGTTGTTGATTTACTTCTAAGCTTTGGGTTGTTGCCCTGTTGCATCACCCAACTTCTGTTGAGCTTCAATTCACGGACAGATAGCCTTACATTCTCCAGCAAAATGTCTTGATAAACTTGGTAAATCATTTTTCCGTCGATGATAGCAAGTTGTCCAGGCCCTAAGGCAGCAAAGCAGGCCCAAACCATGATGCTCCCTCCACCATACTTTACAGTTGGGATGAGGTTTTGATG
This sequence comes from Salvelinus alpinus, assembly GCF_045679555.1. Classification (NCBI taxonomy): domain Eukaryota; kingdom Metazoa; phylum Chordata; class Actinopteri; order Salmoniformes; family Salmonidae; genus Salvelinus; species Salvelinus alpinus. The sequence goes on from NC_092088.1 coordinate 29,749,681, forward strand.
TTGGTGCGCTGTCCCTTTTTTTCTCCACACGTAGTGTTGTGTTTTCCTTCCAAACAACTCAACTTTAGTTTAATCTGTCCACAGAATATTTTGCCAGTAGCGCTGTGTAACATCCAGGTGCTCTTTTGCGAACTTCAAATGTGCAGCAATGTTTTTTTTGGACAGCAGTGGCTTCTTCCTTGGGGTCCTCCCATGAACACCAATCTTGTTTAGTGTTTTACGTATCGTAGACTCGTCAACAGAGATGTTAGCATGTTCCAGAGATTTCTGTAAGTCTTTAGCTGACACTCTAGGATTCTTCTTAACCTCACTGAGCATTCAGTGCGGTGCTCTTGCAGTCATCTTTGCAGGACGGCCACTCCTAGGGAGAGTAGTAACAGTGCTGAACTTTCTCCATTTACAGACATTTTGTCTTACAGTGGACTGATGAACATCAAGGCTTTTAGAGATACTTTTGTAACCCTTTCCAGCTTTATGCAAGTCAACAATTATTAATCTTAGGTCTTTGTTTGAGGCATGGTTCACATCAGGCAATGCTTCTTGTGAATAGCAAACACTGTTTTTTATGGGACAGGGCAGCTCTTACCAACATCTCCAATCTTGTCTCATTGATTGGACTCCAGGTTAGCTGACTCCTGACTCCAATTAACTTTTGGAGAAGTCATTAGCCTAGGGGTTCACAAACTTTTCCCAACCTGCACTGTGAATGTTTAAATTATGAATTCAATATAGACAAGAAAAATACAATAATTTGTGTGTTATTACATTTACATTTACATTTAAGTCATTTAGCAGACGCTCTTATCCAGAGCGACTTACAAATTGGTGCATTCACCTTATGATATCCAGTGGAACAACCACTTTACAATAGTGCATCTAACTCTTTTAAGGGGGGGGGGGGGGTTAGAAGGATTACTTTATCCTATCCTAGGTATTCCTTAAAGAGGTGGGGTTTCAGGTGTCTCCGGAAGGTGGTGATTGACTCCGCTGACCTGGCGTCGTGAGGGAGTTTGTTCCACCATTGGGGTGCCAGAGCAGCGAACAGTTTTGACTGGGCTGAGCGGGAACTGTACTTCCTCAGAGGTAGGGAGGCGAGCAGGCCAGAGGTGGATGAACGCAGTGCCCTTGTTTGGGTGTAGGGCCTGATCAGAGCCTGAAGGTACGGAGGTGCCGTTCCCCTCACAGCTCCGTAGGCAAGCACCATGGTCTTGTAGCGGATGCGAGCTTCAACTGGAAGCCAGTGGAGAGAGCGGAGGAGCGGGGTGACGTGAGAGAACTTGGGAAAGTTGAACACCAGACGGGCTGCGGCGTTCTGGATGAGTTGTAGGGGTTTAATGGCACAGGCAGGGAGCCCAGCCAACAGCGAGTTGCAGTAATCCAGACGGGAGATGACAAGTGCCTGGATTAGGACCTGCGCCACTTCCTGCGTGAGGCAGGGTCGTACTCTGCGAATGTTGTAGAGCATGAACCTACAGGAACGGGTCACCGCCTTGATGTTAGTTGAGAACGACAGGGTGTTGTCCAGGATCACGCCAAGGTTCTTAGCACTCTGGGAGGAGGACACAATGGAGTTGTCAACCGTGATGGCGAGATCATGGAACGGGCAGTCCTTCCCCGGGAGGAAGAGCAGCTCCGTCTTGCCGAGGTTCAGCTTGAGGTGGTGATCCGTCATCCACACTGATATGTCTGCCAGACATGCAGAGATGCGATTCACCACCTGGTTATCAGAGGGGGGAAAGGAGAAGATTAATTGTGTGTCGTCTGCATAGCAATGATAGGAGAGACCATGTGAGGATATGACAGAGCCAAGTGACTTGGTGTATAGCGAGAATAGGAGAGGGCCTAGAACAGAGCCCTGGGGGACACCAGTGGTGAGAGCACGTGGTGCGGAGACAGATTCTCGCCACGCCACCTGGTAGGAGCGACCTGTCAGGTAGGACGCAATCCAAGCGTGGACCTTGCCGGAGATGCCCAGCTCGGAGAGGGTGGAGACGAGGATCTGATGGTTCACAGTATCAAAGGCAGCCGATAGGTCTAGAAGGATGAGAGCAGAGGAGAGAGAGTTAGCTTTAGCAGTGCGGAGCGCCTCCGTGACACAGAGAAGAGCAGTCTCAGTTGAATGACTAGTCTTGAAACCTGACTGATTTGGATCAAGAAGGTCATTCTGAGAGAGATAGCAGGAGAGCTGGCCAAGGACGGCACGTTCAAGAGTTTTGGAGAGAAAAGAAAGAAGGGATACTGGTTTATTAGTTTAAGCACACTGTGTTTGCCTATTGTTGTGACTTAGATGAAGATCAGATCAAATTTTATGACCCAGTTATGCAGAAATCCAGGTAATTCCAAAGGGTTCACATACTTTTCTTGCCACTGTATTTTTGTATTACAGTAAACAGCTTAAAGTTAAGGCTATCATAGAAATTAATGTAACAGTATTTTTTCAACCTTAAAATGTGTAACACATCCATGGCTACATTTTGAGTTTAGTTTACTGTAACTAGTATAAATGTCTTCCTACTTAATCATAGAAAGCATTCATGTTCAAGATAGCATGTAAAGGTCGCAAGTTGTGGAGAACTTCACACTTGCTGTAATCTGTGCAGAATCTTGAACAGCGTTGATCACTTCCACTATGTACTTTTTTTTCACCCCAATTGGTAGTTACAGTTTTGTCCCATTGCTGCAACTCACGTACGGACTCGGGAGAGGCGAAGGTCGAGAGCCATGCATATTCCGAAACATGACCCCGCCAAGTTGCAATGCTTCTTGACACACTGCTCGCTTAACCCGGAACTCAGCTTCGCCAATGTGTCGGAGCAAACACCATACTGCTGGCGACCAAAGTCAGCGTGCATGCGCCTGGCCCGCCGCAAGGAGTCACTAGAGAGCAATGGGACATGGACATCCCGGCCAGCCAAACCCCTCCCTAACCCAGACGACGCTGGGCCAATTGTACACCGCCTCATGGGTCTCCCGGTCGCAACCGGCTGCGATTGAACCCTGGGATCGAACCCGGGTCTGTAGTGACGCCTATGTAGTGACGCGATGCAGTGCTTTAGACCGCTGCGCCACTCGGGAGGCCCTGCAATATGTACTTTTAATGTAATCTCAACTGCAATCCAGGTTATTTGGCTGTGCTATTTGATGAAACACAGTGATAACGCATTAAGTTGTTGTATAAATACAACATATCTGACATTGTATTGCCATTTGAACTTTGTTGTGCTTTTAAATGGTTGAAAGCGCAGATAAGACATTTAGATGACACCTAAACTAAAAAGCAGATATTGTTTTTCCATTGGAATTTAGTTTTGTTTTAGATGTTTGAAAGCATATTGATAACATATTGGGAATTTACAAAACTTCTGGCTGTCTTTTTGAGTCGGTGAATAATGGTTGAAATCTCAGTGATCAACATCTCAACCAAATATTACCCAAACGTCCACTTTGAAATGACATGGCGTGCCCAGTTGGCAGGCTTTTCAGTCCATTCTATTCTATTCCATTCAAATTCAAATAAATTCCATTCAGATAAGTAATACTTCTACGAGATAAGGAGGAAGAACTCATTTGAAAACTATTGGAATGGGACCTTTTCCTCCATTCAACTCTATACTGGGTCGTGTTCCCAAATGTTTTTGGCCAGTGACCCCATTTTGATATATATAAATATATATTTTTTTTTACGACCTCACCATGTAAAGAAAGTGATGTAATCAATAGCTAATGTTTCATGTTTTATTTGGGCGCTATGACAGTCTATTACAAATGAGTCTGACAGTACTTCAATCTGAAGGAAGTATGGTTTGAAGTGACTGAAATGCATCAGAAAGATATTAGGAAGTTCAGAAGATTATCAGGCAATAATTGTGCATGACATTCTGTGTAGAAAAGAACACCATCATCGCTTTCAATGATGATGTTATTTTCCCCCCCGAGTCTGATTTGGTGCCTGGTCCTGTGCGTGGCTGGTCCTGTGCGTGGCTGGTCCTGTGTGTGGCTGGTCCTGTGTGTGGCTGGTCCTGTGCGTGGCTGGTCCTGTGCGTGGCTGGTCCTGTGTGTGGCTGGTCCTGTGCGTGGCTGGTCCTGTGCGTGGCTGGTCCTGTGTGTGGCTGGTCCTGTGTGTGGCTGGTCCTGTGCGTGGCTGGTCCTGTGCGTGGCTGGTCCTGTGTGTGGCTGGTCCTGTGTGTGACTTGTGAGCATTGTAATAGCTTATAGCTCCAACCGTTCACAAGTTAGAGCGACATTTGTAGGAAGTAAACAGAAACCGCTTTATTTGTCACGACCTGTTCAGCGGATATCAAAGGTTACTCACATCACAATGGTTCTATGAACCAAGCAGCAGTTTTTCTCCAGAGTTTCTCTCGTGACCCTATTTTCAAATCAAGCGACCTACATGGGGTTGCAACCCCTAGTTTGTAAACGCTGCATTAGGGCATGCAACGGAAAACATCTTAAAACATTTCAGAACGTAAAATGAAAATGAGCATTTCTCAATGGACAAGCCCAGGTAGTTCCTCTCTGTTTCAGTACATTTTCTTCAGTTTGGTGCCTAATGAACACAACCATGGGACAAAACACAAGGTTCTACCTGGACTAAGAAATGTAAATTTTTGTTTTCCATTGCAAAGCATTTCAGAACATTTTCCACTGTGTACCCTAATAAACACGGCCCTGTTCTGACCTGTGTTCATGGTGCGGCGCAGCTGGATGAGGCTCTTGAAGGTGAGGTAGGAGATGTGTGAGGGTCCCCAACCCCCGGCCTCGGGGTCGTAGCTCTCCTCATGGCCCACCCATCGGCCCGTCTCCTGCCAGAAGCCCTGCTGGTTCTGCTGGTCATTCATCAGCTCGTTCAGCTCCACGTAGGCCTGCATGGGGAGACACAAGATATAGGCAGTGTGGAATTGAGAGGGATCGCATGGGGACTAAGTGAGTTCCCAAATTAACACACATTGTCCCCCAAATCTTTTGCTTAATTCTCCAGCATGTATCAATGTAAATATATATGGACAGATGAAGTAATATAGCAGTAGGCCTATGGGAGCCACAGGACACTGATGCAGCCAAACTAATTTGAAATAATCCATAATGCCCAATATCGGGGTTACCCTTGTGGCAATACCGGTGCATTTGAAAAAATGTTGTTACACTAATGCAGGTGATTCAAACACCCACAGGCATTCATCATTGTGCTGTCACCTTATTCAAGCAAGCAGGTGCACTTGAACATGATTTAGCAGTTTCACCAAAAGGCTGATTCAGGTGTGTTCATTATTGACATTGGAAGCAATGACCTCTCTATCAACTTTTGCATTGTCACTCCTGCACACTGCACACACACAGCTCTACAAGGCATGTAGTGAGGGTGGGGTGAGGTCGGTCGCCAAGGCACCGACATGCTCGGCTGGTTGCCACAACGAGGGAGGCCGGGTGTAGCTGGTGTCTACAGCGTAAACATGGTGGCGGTAGCCCCCGTCTGCAGTGTTTTTTGTCCACTGGTTGTTTTCGGTGTCGGTGTGGAGGTGACAGATTAGCTGCTGGCTGTGTTTGGAGTGTCAATAAATGGCGTGTGGCAGAGTGTGTGTGGGTACAAGAGTTTCAAAGGACAGGAGTGTGTGTTTGTTTGTGTGTATGTCTTTCCTATGTTTGAATACATTATCAATGGTGACAATCAGTTTGGTGACAACGGTGGCAGCTATGACATAGTGGTGGCAGCTATGATATAATGTGTGTGAGGGGGGAGGGTGTGTGTGCAACGGGGTTGAAGTTTGTTTTGGTTCTTGAATGAACCCTCCTGCCCCTGCCAGTCACAGGTATACCTCAATTTAATTAAGTGCGCTTCAGGGGATCCACTAATAGTTGTAAAGGCTGGTAAGGCCATGGGAGAACAGGAGAGGAAGCCATGGTGTAGCTGAAACGGAGACGTTTAGTTGTGAACATACGCTCTACGTAGGTCTGTCAAACGATTAAAACATTTCATTGAGTTAATCGCAGAATTTGCTGTGATTAATCACAATGAATTGCACATTCCAAATTTGCTCAAAGTGAGCTGTAATGTAAGATTTTTTTATACAAAAACCATTACAATAATATTGACGTCCTGATTTGTCTAATGTAAATGAGGTAAATTGGGAAATCACACTTTCCTTAACCTCAATGTCAAAGTATAAAGAATAGTATTATACAGTAGTAGAATAGTAGTATTGGCTATAGGAAAGGTCATGTATGTGTAAATCCCCCCTGTTGTGTGTGTGTGTGTGTGCTGTTCTGCCTCTAAGTGAGGGTCTGTATGCATGTATGAACTACACTATTGACAAGCTGCACTTCAATGGCTTTTAACTCTTCCCACAGATGGCTGAATCTATCACATCAACTGTATCAGTAACAAAATATCTCCATCAGATTGCTCAGCATGTTGCAGGTGTATTAATGCTGTGGTACAAGGTCCTAGCCTTAAAACACCGAGAGACGGTTTCCAGACACTGATTCAGCCTAGTCCAAGACTAAAATAAATGTTCAATGGAGATTCTCCACTAAAAGTGGTTCTTAGTCCAAGGCCAGGCTTCTGTTTCCGGGAAACCATTTCTGAAATGTATTGTAGCAAAAAGGGGGACATAGTTAGATTGAATGGAGAACCCTATTTTCCCAAGGGTGGACAGCACGGGCAGCACAAAACACAGTATTAATACACTTCGAAATCGTTGCAGTATGCTAACCAAGGGAGTTATATACAGTATAAAGTATATACTGTAGAAACGTGTGGAGGGACCACTTACCTGGCAGTCTCCCCTGGGGTTGGCGTTGGTGTTAACGTTCAACGCAGCTGGAACATAGAAAGGAGGCTCTGATAAGCATTGTACATAACCTTTCCTATTACTGTCTATACAATACATCGTTGTCCGATTGATACACTTTACACCTGAATATGACATTCTCAACAGTATCCTCTAATGACTAAGTCCCTGCCTAAATGCCTAAATGCATTTTGGTTGTAGACATTCAAGTATAGAGAGAAGTTGTTTTTCAACCATAATTATAATTTCCCCAAATCCACTGCAGGCTTGCTGGCCGGATTTGGCTTGTGGGCTGTAAATTTGCCACCCCTGCTATACAGTTCATTCTGTACTGTGCAACTGAATGAAATACAGTGAATCTACAGAGCATTCAGAAATACATTTTCCACATTTTGTTACATTACAGTCTTATTTTAAAATTAAAACATTTTCCCTCATCAATATACACACAATACATCATAGACAAAGTGAAAACAGGTTTCTTGAATGTTTTGCACATCTATTAAATTAAATCATCTATTAAAAGTTTGGGGTCACTTAGAAATGTCCTTGTTTTTGAAAGAAAAGCACATTTTTTTGTCCATTAAAATAACATCAAATTGATCAGAAATACAGTGTAGACATTGTTAATGTTGTAAATGACTATTGTAGCTGAAAACGGCAGATTTTTTATGGAATATCTACATAGGCGTACAGAGGCCCATTATTAGCAACCATCACTCCTGTGATCCAATGGCACGTTGTATTAGCTAATCCAAGTTTATAATTTTAAAAGGCTAATTGATCATTAGACAACCCTTTCACAATTATGTTAGCACAGCTGAAAACTGTTGCAGCACTCGTGGGTTTGATTACAGACTCAAAATGGACAGAAGCAAAGATCTTTCTTCTGAAACTCATCAATCTATTCTTGTATTGAGAAATGAAGGCTATTCCATGCGAGAAATTGACAAGAAACTGAAGATCTCATACAGAGCTGTGTACTACTCCCTTCACAGAACAGCGCAAACTGGCTCTAACCAGAATAGAAAGAGGAGTGGGAGTCCCCGGTGTACAACTGAGCAAGAGGACAAGTACATTTGAGTGTCTAGTTTGAGAAACAGACGCCTCACAAGTCCTCAACTGGCAGCTTCATTAAATAGTACCCGCAAAACACCAGTCTCAATGTCAACAGTGAAGAGGCGACTCTGGAATGCTGGCCTTCTGGGCAGAGTTGCAAAGAAAAAGCCATATCTCAGACTGGCCAATAAAAAGAAAAGATGGGCAAAAGAACACAGACACTGGACAGGGGAACTCTGCCTAGAAAGCCAGCATCCATCCCGGAGTCGCCTCTTCACTGTTGACGTTGAGACTGGTGTTTTGCGGGTACTATTTAATGAAGCTGCCAGTTGAGAACTTGTGAGGCGTGGTCTGCGGTTGTGAGGCCGGTTGGAGGTACTGCCAAATTCTCTAAAACGACATTGGAGGTGGCTTATGGTAGAGAAATTAACATTCAATTATCTGGCCACAGCTCTGATGGACATTCCTGCAGTCAGTATTACAATTGTGCATTCCCTCAAAACTTGAGACATCTGTGGCATTGTGTTGTGTGACAAAACTGCGCATTTAGAGTGACCTTTTACTGTCCCCAGCTCAAGGTGCACCTGCGTAATGGTCATGTTGTTTAATCAGCTTCTTGATATGCCACACCTGTCAGGTGGATGGATTACCTTGCCAAAGGAGAAATGCTCACTAACAGGGATGTCATTTTTTTGAGAGAAATAAGCTTTTTGTATGTATTGAACATTTCTGGGATCTTTTATTTCAGCTCATGAAACATCGGACCAACACTTTACACGTTGCTTCTATATTTTTGTTCAGTGTATTTAACAGATTTGCACAAAAATGTGAATTAATGTTAGGATTCTGCCTTTATTGATTGAATGAGTGGGTACACAGTGGAGTCCGAAATTATTTACACCCTTGATAAAGATGAGCAAAAATAACTGTGTAAAATAAACAAATTCAGGTACTGAGCTATATTGTATGCTCTAAACACTTTGGAAATTATTTTCTGTAGTACTAGTACAATTTCTCCGATAAAAAATATTTTGTTTACCAAGTAATATAATTTGTTCTCAAAAAGGTAAGGGTAAATATTATTGACACCCCTTTTTCAATACCTTTCAATACCTCACCTTGTGAGGAAAATAGCCCTGAGTCTTCCTCTAAAAATGTTTTATGAGTTGTAGAACACTTTGGTATCTTAGACCATTCCTCCATACAGAATCCTTCCAGATCATTGATATCCTTCGTCTGCGCTTATGGACTGCCCTCTTCAATTCAAACCACAGGTTTTCAAGTCCGTACACTGATCAAAATGTTGATTTTGTGGCCAATTAAACATTTCTTTATGGATTTTGATGTCTTGCTGGAAGAGCCACTTGTGGCCAAGTTTCAGCCTCCTGGCAGAGGTAAACAGTGTTTGGGCAGAAATCTCCTGGTACTGGGTAAAGTTCATGATACCACTGGTGTGCGTGGTCAAAGAGCTCTTTAGTCAGCGCAAGAACGTATGAGTGCATGTCTACATGTATTCCTGTGGTCTTGTCCTCCTTGTTACATAAAGTCTGTTGTGGCCTGTCACAGCATCCACAAATCTCTGACGGGAGCTGAAGATAGAAGTTGTCTGTGATAACAGCATGGATTATTTCCAAAACAGAGCAAGGTAAAGGGTAGTAGAGAGTCAGATTAGACAGACTAGACAGGTGTGTGTGTGTCAAGGTTATTATATTAAACTAAAACTGAAACTATAATTAAAACTAATCATGAAAAAACGATTTAGTAAATAATTAATAAACCCATTTGAAAAAACAAAATTATACTGAAACTATTATCTTTGACTCCAAAACGAACTAAAATAAAATAAAAAACATATGAATTATGTTTTTGGGGGGGTGTGGGGGGGCAAAAATCACTGGTTGAATCAACGTAGTTTCTACGTAATTTCAATGAAATTATGTTGAACCAATGTGGAATGGACATTGAGTTGACATCTATGCCCATTATTTATTCCAATGGGGTTTTAAAGCTTCTGAATCTGGCGGGTCACATTGAAATTAACTTTATAATTTAAAGGTAGACTCAGTGAGATGACGTTGCCATGAGCAGCACCGCAGATATTGGGCTCATTTGAGTGGTAAGACTAAAGCAAACGACTGTAGACGAAAGTGAAGTCACGGGAGGTGCATCTGAGACAGCTGAAAGACGCACACTAATGTGGATTTCCAACAGCAAGGCTCAGATCAACATGGCAATGTTGCCATTGTTTATAAAAGGTTTTCTTTATAATGTCGAAAATAAACATGTATCTTACCCCCATATCACACACTCAAAAACTCATAATACAATATTTTGTGTGTACATTGTACAATCTCTTAGTGAGATAGAGCCTCAAATATCACATTCATTTGTATATATCCACTGTACCCATAAATCGTGGCAAATTGGTTCCTGTTTCAGTCATATCTTTGGTCCAGTTCGCATGGGTCAAATCAAATCAAATGTTATTTGTCACATGCACCGAATACAACAGATGCAGACCTTACAGTGAAATGCTTACTTACAAGCCCTTAACCAACAATGCAGTTTTATGAAAATACGTTAAAAAAAGTCAAAGATAAAAAAACTAATAATTACAGAGCAGCAGTAAATGACAATAGTGGGGCTATATACAGGGGGTACCGGTACAGAGTCAATGTGCGGGGGCACCGGTGTTGAGGTAATTGAGGTAATATGTACATGTAGGTAGAGGTATTAAAGTGACTACGCATAGATAACAACAGAGAGTAGCAGCAGCGTAGAAGGGGGGGGGGGGGGGGGGGGGGGCAATGCAAATAGTCTTGGTAGCCATTTGATTAGCTGTTCAGGAGTCTTATGGCTTGGGGGTAGAAGCTTCCAAGACATGGCACTCTGGTACCGCTTGCCGTGCGGTAGCAGAGAGAACAGTCTATGACTAGGTTGGCTGGAGTCTTTGACAATTTTAGGGCCTTCCTCTGACACCTGGTATAGAGGTCCTGGGTGGCAGGAAGCTTGGCCCCAGTGATGTACTGGGCCGTACGCACTACCCTTTGTAGTGCCTTGCGGTCGGAGGCCGAGCAGTTGCCATACCAGGTAGTGATGGAACCAGTCAGGATGCTCTCGATGGTGCAGCTGTAAAACCTTTTGAGGATCTGAGGACCGATGCCAAATATTTTCAGTCTCCTGAGGGGGAATAGGTTTTGTTGTGCCCTCTTCATGACTGTCTTGGCGTGCTTGGACCATGTTAGTTTGTTGGTGATGTGGACGCCAAGGAACTTGAAGCTCTCAACCTGCTCCACTACAGCCCCGTCGATGAGAATGGTGTGTGCTCGGTCCTCCTTTTCCTGTAGTCCACAATCATCTCCTTTGTCTTGATCACGTTGAGGGAGAGGTTGTTGTCCTTGCACCACACGGCCAGGTCTCTGACCTCCTCCCTATAGGCTGTCCCATCGTTGTCGGTGATCAGCCCTACCACTGTTGTGTCATAAGCAAACTTAATGATGGTGTTAGAGTAATGCCTGGCCGTGCAGTCATGAGTGAACAGGGAGTACAGGAGTGGTCTGAGCACGCACCGCTGAGGGGCCCCTGTGTTGAGGATCAGAGTGGCAGGTGTGTTGTTTCCTATCCTTACCACCTGGGGGTGGCCCGTCAGGAAGTCCAGGATCCAGTTGCAGAGGGAGGTGTTTAGTCCCGGGGGCTTTATCTTAGGGATGAGCTTTGAGGGCACTATGGTGTTGAACACTGAGCTGTAGTCAATGAATAGCATTCTCACATAGGTGATCCTTTTGTCCAGGTGTGAAAAAACAGTGTGGAGTGCAATAGAGATGGCATCATCTGTGGATCTGTTGGGGCGGTATGCAAATTGTAGTGGGTCTAGGGTTTCTGGGATAATGGTGTTGATGTGAGCCATGACCCGCCTTTCAAAGCATTTCATGGCTACAGACGTGAGTACTACGGGTTGATAGTCATTTTATGCATGTTACCTTAGTGTTCTTGGGCACAGGGACTATGGTGGTCTGCTTGAAACATGTTGGTATTACAGACTCAGACAGGGAGAAGTTGAAAATGTCTGTGAAGATACTTGCCAGTTGGTCAGCGCATGCTCGGAGTACACGTCCTGGTAATCCGTCTGGCCCTGCGGCCTTGTGAATGTTGAGCTGTTTAAAGGTCTTACTCACATCTGCTGCGGAGAACGTGATCACACAGTTGTCCGGAACAGCTGATGTTCTCATGCATGTTTCAATGTTACTTGCCTCGAAGCGAGCATAAAAGTTATTTCGCTCGTCTGGTAGGCTCGTGTCACTGGGCAGCTCTCGGCTGTGCTTCCCTTTGTAGTCTGTAATAGTTTGCAAGTCCTGCCACATTCGACGAGCGTCGGAGCCGGTGTAGTAAAATGTGATCTTAGTCCTGTATTGATGCTTTGCCTGTTTGATGGTTCGTCGGAGGGCATAGCGGGATTTCTTATAAGCTTCCGGGTTAGAGTCACGCTCCTTGAAAGAGGCAGCTCTACCTTTTAGCTCAGTGCTAATGTTGCCTGTAATCCATGGCTTCTGGTTGGGGTATGTACGTACAGTCACTGTGGGGACAACGTCCTCGATGCACTTATTGATGAAGGCAGTGACTGATGTGGTGTACTCCTCAATGCCATCGGAAGAATCCTGGAACATATTCTAGTCTGTGCTAGCAAACAGTCCTGTAGTTTAGCATCTGCTTCATTTGATCACTTTTCTATAGACCGAGTCACTGGTACTTCCTGCTTTAATTTTTGCTTATAAACAGGAATCAGGAGGATATAATTATGGTCAGATTTCCCAAGTAGAGGGCGAGGGAGAGCTTTGTACGCGTCTCCGTGTGTGGAGTAAAGGTGGTCCAGAATGTTTTTCCCTCTGGTTGCACATTTAACATGCTGATAGAAATGAGGTAAAACTGATTTAAGTTTCCCTGCATTAAAGTCCCCCACCACTAGGAGCGCCGCCTCTGGATGAGCGTTTTCCTGTTTGCTTATGGCGGTATACAGCTCATTGAGTGCGGTTTTAGTGCCAGCATCGGTCTGTGGTGGTATGTAGACAGCTACGAAAAATACAGATGAAAACTCTCTAGGTAGATAGTGTGGTCTAAAGCTTATCATGAGATACTCTACCTCAGGCGAGTAAAACCTTGAGACTACCTTATATATCGTGCACCAGCTGTTGTTTACATATATGTATAGGCCCCCGCCCCGTGTCTTACCAGAGGCTGCTGTTCTATCCTGCTGATAGAGTGTATAACCCGCCAGCTATATGTTTTTAATGTCGTCGTTCAGCCACAACTCGTGAAACATAACATATTACAGTTTTTAATGTCCCGTTGGTAGGATATACATGCTTTCAGTTTGTCCCATTTATTTTCCAGCAATTGAACGTTAGCTATCAGGACCGAAGGCAAAGGCAGATTAGTCACTCGTCACCTGATCCTAACAAGGCACCCTGATCTTTTTCCGCCAAATCTCAGTTTCCTTCTCCACCGAATGATGGGGATCTGGACCTGGTCGGTTGTCTGTAGTATATCCGTCCCGTCCTACTCATTGAAGAAAAACTCTTCATCTAATCTGAGGTGAGTAATCGCAGTTCTGATGTCCAGAAGCTCTTTTCGGTCATAAGAGACGGTAGCAGCAACATTATGTACAAAACAAGTTACGAACTACGCAAAAAAAAATAAAAAATAGCATGGTTGGTTAAGAGCCGATAAGACAGCAGCTAAACCCCCCCTTATGATTGGTTGACAATAGAGCCTCCCAATATGCAGGTGATAGCTGCAGGATGAAGTTGGTGAAGAGCAACTACAGAAACTTGCGGTCGACTGCAGTCAAAACTTCATGACCATTGATCACATGGTTTTTGAATTTTTTTTGCCCTAGAATGCAACTCACTTTGAAAGACTTGACAAAATTGATCTGCTTGAACGAGCGCATTGACAGGAGCACGATGCAAAACTTTGCTCTCAGTAACAGTCATACGGAGTTTCTGCGAATGTACATGGGTGTGCTTCACACTGCTACAATGTGGTAGATATGGGACCAAAACACTCCTGTTTTTTTGCGGAAATTGACCCAGCACCACTACTGTTTACTTTGTGCATCTGCGTCATCTCGCTGAGTCTACCTTAAAACCTAACCTAACCTATGACCTGACCCATCATCTTATGCATTACTGTCCCACAGTGGCAAGAACTGACATCCCCAAAAACACATAAATGGCTAAAACTACAACTGAATCTAAATAATATAAAAATGTAATATAAATGTTTTTATAAAACTATAAATAAATAAAAATTATTAAAGTGGATCTGAAAACTAATTGAAAATAAACCAAATTTAAAATATAATTCTTAAAACGAATAGAAATTAAAACTAATATTAAAACACTAAACTATAATAACCTTGGTGTGTGTGTGTGTGTGTGTGTGTGTGTGTGTGTGTGTGTGTGTGTGTGTGTGTGTGTGTGTGTGTGTGTGTGTGTGTGTGTGTTGGTGTGTGTGTGGGTGTGGGTGGGTGGGTGGGTGGGTGTCTGTGTAGATGTATACAAATTGATCCAGCATGAGTTTTGTATGGATAACCAATGGAAATATACACAGTGCAAATGAGGTGGAAAACGACTAGCATCTCAGATCTCAACTTCCAAATACAATGATTGCCATTGAAACTGATATTTGCACAACTATCAAACCTATTTTGGACAGTTTTTATAACTAACAAAGTGACAATTAAATTTATATCATGTAAATAGTACATGCATTGTTCCTATCCCTCTGTTACACCCTGAGAGCTTTCCTATGGGTTAATTCATGTAACTCTGTGAAATTATATGTGGCGGTAAATATGTTGCATGATGGCAATGATAAATAAGATAACAACTAGAGTTATAATACAAAAATGAACAGATAATTATGCATATTATGAACCAAATATTTTCGATTGAGTTAAAACATTTGCATTGTTGATCATTTCCGGCCAACATATAGCATAATAATTTTTCATCTCGCACAATTTTATCACAATAACTTAATACTATTTATAAGAGTAACGTTGATGGAAAAGCTTAAACGTACCTGCACCACAAACTAGCCAACCCAACCACTTTGACAAGCGACTGGCCCCCTCAATGCAAAAAAAGTGTGACTTTATAAACACCACCTCTTTATAATGTTTGTGACTGTGGCCTTAGAATGGGACACGTGCACACACACACACACACACACACACACACACACACACACACACACACACACACACACACACACACACACACACACACACACACACACACACACACACACACACACACACACACACACACACACACACACACACACACACACGCACTTCACTCAGACTCTGAGCCAGTGTGTTCCCAATGTCACCCATAATATTGATAGTAAATATCGTCACTTGATAACCTCGGACCAGTCTGACTGTCTCACTATCCTGACCGTCATCTTATCATCATATTTATTGCTATGTTTGGAATAAACAAAGGATAGGATTACACATATTTATTGGCTATGTTTGGAATAACCACCGGATTACACTGGGCCAGGGGCGCAACTTTCACTGGGGAGGGGGGGACCCGACCCCCCCACACACACTCTGAAATTGCATTTTTGCCCCCCCAGTTTTATCATTGCACTGTGATACAAAAAGTGTTATCGGTGTGCTTTACGACCATGCACACGCCTCAGAGCGGTCGGATAGGCTGTTTGGAAGTTTCAGACGGCTGGATTTAGGACCACGTGGCCACCACAGAGTGTGCGAACAGAGGCAGCTGTTGTCTGTGTGTGTTGTGCTTTTTCTCAGAGTTGTAAAAGCAAGCAGAACAGAAATTGGCTACTCTTTATTTGACTGATGTAGCTGGCAAGGTAACTGCTGTTTGACATAACAGAAAAAAAGCAATTATTCCCAGTGGTGAGCTGTTAGTGTAACTGACATGTAACGTTAGCTAATGTTTCAGGTAGCAGTATCTAACAGCTGTTGTGTGTATGGAAATGTTTTGCAGCCTTTGCTTTGTCCCGTTTCAATAGAAGTAAACTTGGCTCATTTTCGCCAGTTGAGCTAGCCAAAAGTTGGCTAACGTTAGCTATTATTTTATACCTCAATCACACTAGACATGAATCAAACGATGAAACCAGCGACCAAATTATTGAAGACTGATATTCTGAAGTTTTTTGACAGCTCAATGTGAGTTTTTATTAGAGTCAGTATAGCAATGTTGTATTGGGAAAATAAAGAGAGTGAACAAATGTGAACGATGATGAAGGCCAGTGAGGAAGATGTGTCTAGCGACTTGCTGGCGCCGAGGCCCAGCATGATGACACAATCCCGATTTATGGCATTGTTTGCATGACAGACCATCTGTGGGCTATCACAGGGGTCAAACACACTGTATCTATGGCAATTGTGAAGAAGAGATTGAAGTCCTAGGCTCACTGAAGCCAGGGGAGCTGAAGACTGATGAAACTTGAATCAACTAAATGAATGTCACTGTGTGAATGAAATGGTCATGTTTGTATTGTTTGAAGAGTTCATCTGTAAAACAATTGTAAAATGTTTCATTGTACTGTAAGTACTATAGATTTATTGTTACAGAGAAACTGTTTTATTCTGTTCGTCGGACGGCGCATAGTTCAAAGAGGAGCGACACAGGGGTGCGCCCGTATAATTTAGATAAACATTGTGATGATTAGATCCAAGAATGTATGCGTTATTTTCATGCCTTTGTCTTAATGTTTTGGGCCATGTAAAGGGATTTTAATTAGACGAGGGGAGATACTGGGATTTGGCGCTCTTGGAAGAATAAATACTGGGTCTTGACGTTGATCATGGAGCCATTGATTAACCGATCTCCTGATATACGTTTGTATGTCATAGTGGTGAATTTTCTATGCGGTTAAAAGACTTAGGATATTTTATAATCTTTTCATCGTGAAGATTTCTGCTATGTACCATTTGTTAATTGTATTCTGTAATGGAACTTTAATAAATTGTATTATTTTTAAATGGATACGAACCGTATTCTTCACATTTGTGTCTAATATTCCTTGAATTATTATTTGGTGAAATGTTTAATGGTAAATGTCATTCACAATTTACATAGCATATATTCTCGGTCTCTAACTGTGCATCTCTGAGCTAAGGTTAACTCAGTCATTTAATGCTAGGACATTGATCGTAAGATATTAGCTCTTTGTTCATTAGCCTCTTAACAATTGCATAACGATAAACCTAGACAGCTGCATCTTATAGCATTCTGAGTGGTGACGCAAGGCTCGCAACTTTGGCTATACCCACTGGATACAATTAGGGGCCTATAGCCTTCGAATAATAATGGAGTCAGATATACATCATATTTTAGGGTATTAGACCCTGTACGCTAATTCTCTGTCATCCTCAGATGAAGTGAATTTTCACTATTCTACAATGCAACGTTATTGATGTGTCTGTTTCCCTCTGTTTCCCTCAACCTTGTGAACAGAGTGCCCCATGGTGGCAGTGGGGTTATGGTATGGGCAGGCATAAACTACGGACAATGAACACAAGTGCATTTTATCGATTGCTATTTGAATGCACAGAGATACTGTGACCAGATCCTGATGATTTCCTTATATGAACTTTAACTCAGTAAAATCTTTTGAAATTGTTACAATGTATTGCATGACATGTCTCCTTTTCTGACACGCTGCACATTTTATCCATTGCTCATTCAAAAGCCAAGCATCCTCAAAAGTAAATTGACTGGTAGCAAAATATCTGACACTAGGTAGATTACAGTAATGCTGTGCGGTAGGAGCATTACTGTAACCTATTTAATCTCAGAGGCACCAAGGCAGCCACGATCAAATACTGATTAACAAAATATTGAACAGCAGTTACAATAGAGTGACCAGATGTACCCGTTTTTGGTGGCCGGTCCCCAGCTATAGCTGTCCCCGGCTGTAAATGTCCCCGTTCTTAACTGTGAGTTAAAAACAGACCGCAAAGTGAAATAATATTTTACGTGGCAAGAAAGACCAGGCAGCAGAGCCTACCGGTTGACGTCTCAATCGCATTGTGCTTGTTTTGGCCAACAGAGGGGGCTACTTGCTATAGCAGCTTCATTCACTCTTCTTCTACTAACTACTTGCTCGGGCTAGTTTTAGAGAAAACTGCTGTGGAAACTCGGCCAGAAGCTAGTAAGTGTCAAAGTGAATCCATAACATCACCACAAACGTCTTTTCAAGCCAGGTAAGTTACAATCGTTTGAGATACTAGCTAGTGATGTTATTATGTCACAATTTATTATATAGATAGATTATCTGCTCTATAAGGTTTTAAATATGTTATGCTATCTAACATTAGCTATCAAATCAAATGTATTTATATAGCCCTTCTTACATCGGCTGATATCTCAAAGTGCTGTACAGAAACCCAGCCTAAAACCCCAAACAGCAAGCCATGCAGGTGTAGAAGCACGGTGGCTAGAAAAAACTCCCTAGAAAGGCCAAAACCTAGGAAGAAACCTAGAGAGGAACCAGTCTATGAGGGGTGGCCAGTCCTCTTCTGGCTGTGCCGGGTGGAGATTATAACAGAACATGGCCAAGATGTTCAAATGTTCACAAATAATAATAATCACAGTAGTTGTCGAGGGTGCAGCAAGTCAGCACCTCAGGAGTAAATGTCAGTTGGATTTTCATAGCCGATCATTAAGAGTATCTCTACCGCTCCTGCTGTCTCTAGAGAGTTGAAAACAGCAGGTCTGGGACAGGTAGCACGTCCGGTGAACAGGTCAGGGTTCCATAGCCGCAGGCAGAACAGTTGAAACTGGAGCAGCAGCACGGCCAGGTGGACTGGGGACAGCAAGGAGTCATCATGCCAGGTAGTCCTGAGGCATGGTCCTAGGGCTCAGGTCCACCGGGAGAGAGAAAGTGAGAATTAGAGAGAGCATACTTAAATTCACACAGGACACCGGATAAGACAGGAGAAGTACTCCAGATATAACAAATTGACCCTAGCCCCCCGACACAAACTACTGCAGCATAAATATTGGAGGCTGAGACAGGAGGGGTCAGGAGACACTGTGGCCCCATCCGATGATACCCCCGGACAGGGCCAAACAGGAAGGATATAACCCCACCCACTTTGCCAAAGCACAACCCCCACACCACTAGAGGGATATCTTCAACCACCAACTTACCACCCTGAGACAAGGCCGAGTATAGCCCACAAAGAACTCCGCCATGGCACAACCCAAGGGGGGGCGCCAACCCAGACAGGAAGATCACGTCAGTGACTCAACCCACTCAAGTGACGCACCCCTCCTAGGGACGGCATGAAAGAGCACCAGTAAGCCAGTAACTCAGCC
This sequence comes from Salvelinus alpinus, assembly GCF_045679555.1. NCBI lineage: Eukaryota > Metazoa > Chordata > Actinopteri > Salmoniformes > Salmonidae > Salvelinus > Salvelinus alpinus. The sequence goes on from NC_092088.1 coordinate 29,768,900, forward strand.
CCTGTAATAGGGTTAGAGGCAGAGAATCCCAGTGGTGAGAGGGGAACCGGCCAGGCAGAGACAGCAAGGGTGGTTCGTTGCTCCAGAGCCTTTCCGTTCACCTTCACACTCCTGGGCCAGACTACACTCAATCATATGACCCACTGAAGAGTTGAGTCTTCAGTAAAGACTTAAAAGTTGAGACCGAGTCTGCGTCTCTCACATGGGTAGGCAGGACATTCCATAAAAATGGAGCTCTATAGGAGAAAGCTCTGCCTCCAGCTGTTTGCTTAGAAATTCTAGGGACAATTAGGATGTGTAGACTAAGTTAGTTAGTTATCTAGCTAGCTAGCTAGTGTCATGTTAGCTAGGTTAAAAAACATTCACATGCGTTGGACGGGCTATTTTGAAAATATTATTATATTAAATGAATGCACAATTAATTGAGAATATTTATTTGTAGATTACATTTTTAATGGTTTGGCATTATAATAAGTAGTGAGAAAAAATATTTGGAAAATTTCATGGATAACATTAGCATAATGTTTTCTGTTAGAGTGGAGAGGAAGGGGAGGAGGAAGATTGGATGAAGGAATGAATGAGGTAAAGATATGATTACAGAGCCAGCCAATTTATTGTTCCTAACAATGTTTTTGAGGTAAAATACAAAATGAGTCAAGCAATGGGAATCTGTTAACCAAAGTATTTTATCTAATAGGGTATTACTAATTATTAAAGATTGGAGAGGAAGGAAAGGAGAGTGAGAAGGAAAAATTTACCTTTCAGAGCTCGGTCTAGTTTCCTGAATTTCCGCCTGTCTGACATGCCCAAAGTAAACTGCCTGTTACTCAGGCACAGAAGCTAGAAGATAAGCTAGAAGATACAGTATACCCAGAAGATATGCATATAATTGGTAGAATTGGATAGAAAACACTCTGGAGTTTCTAAAACTGTTAAAATAATGTCTGTGAGTATAACAGCACTGATATGGCAGGCAAAAACCCGAGGAAAATCCATCCGGAATTATTATTATTTTTAGCTCCCAGCCACTTCAAATGTGAAGCTATTGAAAACTATGACTTCCGCCTCCCAGATTACAGTTCCTATGGCTTCCACTAGATGTCAACAGTCTTTATACATGGTTTCAGGCTTGTTTTTTGAAAAACCAACGAGAAATAGTTGTTTGTCCAAGGGGAGCACGAAGGCAAAAGAAGTCTCTTTGCGCGCATGAACGAGGGCGCGCTATTCTTTATTTTATTTTCCTATTGAACATACTAGTCTCCGTATGAAATATGATAATTTATTTACATATTAGACTACCTGAGGATTAATTAGAAACATTGTTTGACTTGTTTGGACGAACTTTACCGGTAACTTTTGCGACTTCTTTGTCTGCATGTTGACCAGGTGGATTACTGAACTCAATAATGCATACTAAACTGACTTTTTGGGATATAAAGGACTTTATCGAACAAAATGACCATTCCTTGTGTAGCTGGGACCCTTTGGATTGCAAACAGAGGAAAATCTTCAAATGTAAGTGATATATTTTAATCGCTGTTTATGATTTTGTGATGCCTGTGCTGGTTTGGTAAACATATGTTGTTGTGGGGTGCTGTCCTCAGATAATCAAAATCTATGCTTTCGCCGTAAAGTGTATTGTAAATTGGACAATGCAGTTCGATTACCAAGATTCTAAGCTAAAGAATCATGTATGACACTTGTATTTTCATGAATGTTTAATATTACGGTTTTGTATTTTGAATTTGGCTCGCTCCTATTTCACCGGATGTTGTCGAATTTGATCCCGCTAGCGGGATCCGTGCGCTAATTAAGGGAGTAAAAAAAGTGAAGCAAGGAGAGTGTAGAAGAGTGAGGTGGAAAGGTGAAGAGAAGGAAAGGAAGAAAGAGAAGGAAGACGAGTGAAGAAAAGAGGAGAGAGATTGGAGGAGAAGAAAAAGTTAAGAGTAAGAAGAGTGACACAAGGAGAGTGAAGAAGAGCAGACAGAGGTTCAATGGTTCTTTCCAAGAAACGGAAAATGCCATTTTAATGGAAACATGATGAAAGTGTCAGGTTTTGGCCAAGACTGTTCGGGTTTTGGTCACTAGATGTCCCCATTGCACCTTTTTTGTACCTTTTGTTTTTCTTGCTCTAATTATTGTTTGCACCTGTAGGTCATTCCCTTGTTAGTATTTAAACCCTGTGTGTTCCTCAGTTCCTTGCTCAGTGTTTGTAAGTTAGCACCCAGCCCCAGCCCAAGCCTTGTTTTATACAGATATTTCTCTTGTTGGATTTTCCAGAGGTTCTCTGGTTTAGTTCTTGTGTATTATTTGAGTAGTCTTTTGAGGTTTGTTTTTCCCTGCTGTTTTTTTACCACTTTGTGGAGTTTCTTTTGTATTTTGGAGGATTTCCATTTTGTGCCTCTTGGCTTTATTTTTGGACATTGTGGATTTAGTTTCTTTGCCTGAAGATTTTGTTCTTTAATTAAACCACCATCTCTAGTACTGCTGTGTCTGCCTCATCTTCTGGGTTCTGACGATTATTAGTGACTGTTTCTCGCACCGGGTCCTGACAGAAACACTGAGCCATTATAATGAACCCAGAGGCAGCCAGTACCCAGGATTTTTTTTCCATGCTGTCCCACCACGAGGGGACTGTCCAACGCCACGAAGCTGCTCTGGTTCAGCAAGAGGCCTTAATGGCTAGACATTCTCAACTTCTGTCAGAGATGCTGACTTCCATAAAGCAGATTTCGGATTGACTTTCCCCGGCAACCGCTTCTGCTCCAGTTCATCCGATTCAAGTGCCCCTGGCAGTTAACCCCCTGGCTGAACCTCGTCTGCCGCCTCCCCAACGGTTCTCAGGGGATCCGAGTGTTTGTAAGGGGTTTTTCACCCAATGTTCTCTCTCCTTTGAGCTGCAACCATCGTCGTTTCCCACCGACCGGTCCAAGATAGCATATATCATCACCCTGCTGTCGGAAAAAGCCCTAGCCTGGGCTACTGCTGTGTGGGATGCCCAAAGTCCCTGCTGTGCCAGCTACTCTACCTTTGCTGAAGAATTCAAGCGAGTGTTTCAAGGTCCTACCAACGGCCCTGACTCAGCCAAACAGCTCCTGACTCTCTGCCAAGGTCGGCGCAGCGTGACGGACTATGCCATCCAGTTCCGCACTGTGGCAGCAGCAAGTGGCTGGAACGACGAGGCGCTCACAGTGTGTTTTTTGAAGGGTCTTTCTGACACCATCCAAGATGAACTGGCCACTCGGGAACCACCGGACAACCTCGAGTCCCTTATCAAGTTGGCTTCACGCATAGACCAGCGTCTGAGAGAGAGAGAACTCAACCGTAGACCGCTCACCCTAGCTCCTATCGGTTCCAGCTCCGAGTCTCCACCTTTATCCTTGCTGGCTCCACCAGAACCCATGCAGGTTGGACGCATCTCCCAGGCTGAGAGAGACCGCCGGATGAGGGAGCGATGCTGTCTATATTGCGGCAAACCGGGCCATTTCCGCTCCACGTGTCCCGGGCTCCAGGGAAACGCACTCTCCCGTGCAGGCCTGGGAGGACTGTAACGGGAAACATAACCTCCTCCCATCCATCCAACTCCCGCCTGCTCATTCCAGTTACCCTTTCCTGGGACGACCACGAGTTTTCTCTTCAAGCCTTGGTAGACTCTGGAGCCGCAGGTAACTTCATGGATGGGGTCTGGGCGAAGGAGAATGGCGTTCCTTCTGAACCTCTAAGTGACCCCATAAGGGTTACTACGTTGGATAGAAGCCCTTTGGGATCTGGACTTGTCACTCGTGCCACTACCCCCTTGCGACTTTCAGTTTCCCAACACCAGGAAGTGATGAACTTTCATCTGATCTCCTGTTCCGAGTTCCCTCTCGTCCTTGGTTATCCCTGGCTTCACAGCCATAACCCTCACATCGACTGGTCTGTGGGCACTATCAAGCAGTGGGGTCCTACGTGCCAAGCCACTTGTATCTTCCCGAGTTCCCAGAGTTTCCCTTCCGAGTCTCTAGAATCCATCGACCTGTCCCGAGTTCCCGAGTGTTACCATGACCTCAAACTGGTATTTAGCAAACAGAGGGCCACCAAACTACCACCCCATAGACCTTACGATTGCACCATCGACCTGTTTCCGGGGACCTGCCCTCCCAGGGGTCGGATCTTTTCCCTTTCTCCTCCCGAACGAGCTGCTATGGATACCTACATCAAGGACGCTCTGGCAGCAGGCCTCATGCGTCCATCTACCTCGCCGGCGGGAGCACGGTTTTTCTTTGTGGCCAAGAAAGACGGTGGATTACGACCTTGCATTGACTACCGGGGACTCAATGCCATAACCGTCCGTAACCGCTACCCGCTACCCCTTATGGCCACAGCCTTTGAGCTGCTCCAGGAAGCAGTTGTCTTCACTAAGCTTGACCTGCGGAACGCATACCATCTTGTGCGGATCAAACCCGGGGACGAGTGGAAGACCGCTTTCAACACGCCTACTGGTCACTACGAATACTCGGTGATGCCCTTCGGCCTGACCAACGCCCCGGCTGTGTTCCAAGCGCTCATAAACGATGTGCTTAGGGATATGCTTAACATCTTCGTGTTTGTTTACTTGGATGACATCCTCATCTTTTCGAGCTCCCTTCAAGAACACACTAAGCATGTCAGACAAGTGCTCAAACGCCTCCTAGACAGCCATTTGTACGTTAAGCCGGAAAAGTGTGAATTCCATTCCTCTCGAGTACAATTCCTGGGATTTATAGTGGAACCCGGTCGAGTCCAGATGGACCCCAAGAAGGTAGGGGCGGTAGCGGATTGGCCCACCCCCAAGTCCGTTAAGGAAGTTCAGCGTTTCCTGGGCTTCACCAACTTTTACCGCAAGTTCATCAAGAACTTCAGCTCGGTGGCAGCCCCTCTCTCAGCTGTAACCAAGGGTGGCAACACAAGGTTTCTGTGGGGAAGAGAAGCTGAGACGGCCTTCCAAGGACTCAAGCAGTGCATCCTCTCTGCTCCCATCCTGACACTACCAACGGCGGATGAACCTTTTGTGGTGGAGGTAGACGCATCAGAGGTTGGGGTTGGAGCTGTCCTGTCTCAGAGGGGTGAAGACAAGAAGCTTCATCCTTGTGCCTTCTTCTCTCACCGGCTTACCCCGGCCGAGAGGAATTACGATGTGGGGGATCGTGAACTCCTAGCGGTTAAGATGGCATTGAAGGAATGGAGACACTGGCTCGAGGGGGCTTCTCAACCGTTTCAAGTGCTTACGGACCACAAAAATCTGGAGTATATCCAGCAGGCGAAGCGGTTGAACTCCAGACAAGCTCGATGGTCTCTTTTCTTCAGCCGATTTCAGTTTATCCTCACCTATAGACCCGGGTCGAAGAATCTCAAACCGGACGCCTTGTCACGAATCTACTCTCCTGCCATTCGAGAAGATACTGACATGACTGTCCTTCCGGCTGCTAAGATCGTGGCTCCGATCTCGTGGCAAGTGGAGGATTCCGTGAAACAAGCTCAAGCCATCGAACCGGGCCCTGGAGGAGGTCCTGCTAATCGGTTGTTTGTTCCCAAGGCAGCAAGGTCCCAAGTCCTTCTGTGGGGGCACTCCTCTCGCCTCACCTGTCACCCGGGCGTAGGTCGCACCTTGGAGTTCATCCAGCGTAAGTTCTGGTGGCCCACCATAAAAGAAGACGTTGCCACTTTCGTCAAGGCCTGTTCCGTGTGCTGCCAGGGCAAATCTTCTCACCTCCGCCCTCAAGGACTCCTTCACCCTCTATCTATTCCCCACCGACCCTGGTCCCATATCTCGTTGGACTTTATTACTGGCCTTCCTCCGTCCCATGGTAATACTACGATCCTAGTCATCATCGACAGGTTTTCAAAGGCGGCCAGGTTTGTTCCCTTGACCAAATTACCTTCTGCCAAGGAAACAGCTGAGTTGGTGATTAACCATGTGTTCCGAGTCTTTGGGATTCCGCAAGATATGGTTTCCGACAGAGGTCCCCAGTTCGCCTCAAGGTTTTGGAAGGCCTTCTGCCAACTCATAGGGGCCACGGCCAGTTTATCTTCAGGGTACCATCCGGAGTCCAATGGCCAAACTGAGAGGATGAATCAGGAGCTGGAAACCACCCTCAGATGCATGGTTTCCAACAACCCGTCCACATGGTCATCCTTCATTGTTTGGGCCGAGTACGCGCACAACACCTTGTGCTCCTCCTCCACTGGTATATCCCCGCATGAGTGTCAGTTTGGCTATGCGCCTCTATTGTTCCCGGACCAGGAGGCAGAAGTCAGAGTGCCTTCAGCCTCGAGGTTCATCAGACGCTGTCGGCTTACGTGGAAGAAGGCACGTCTTAATCTTCTGCGTTCCTCTCAGCAGTACCAACGACAAGCCAACAGACGTCGCCGTCCCGGTCCTACCCTGTAGCCCGGCCAGAGAGTATGGCTCTCAACTAAGAACTTACCACTACGGGTGGAGTCTCGCAAGCTGTCCCAGAGGTTCATCGGTCCCTTTAAGATTGCCAGGAGAGTCAATCCCGTTACTTTTCGCCTGCACTTACCCAGATCCCTTAAGATCAATCCAACATTTCACATTTCTTTATTAAAACCTGTTTTTTTTTCTCCCCTTATCCCGGCAGGCAGACCTCCCCCTCCGCCCCGTGTCATCGGTGGCCAGTCGGCTTATACCGTCCACCGGATACTGGATTCCCGCCGGGTGCAGCGGTCCTGGCAGTATCTGGTGGACTGGGAAGGCTACGGTCCCGAGGAGCGCTCCTGGGTTCCTGCCAAGGACATACTGGACCCTGACCTCATTCGTCAGTTCAGGACCCTCCACCCTGAGAAGGCTGGTAGGAACGTCAGGAGCCATTCCTAGGAGGGGGATTCTGTCAGGTTTTGGCCAAGACTGTTCGGGTTTTGGTCACTAGATGTCCCCATTGCACCTTTTTTGTACCTTTTGTTTTTCTTGCTCTAATTATTGTTTGCACCTGTAGGTCATTCCCTTGTTAGTATTTAAACCCTGTGTGTTCCTCAGTTCCTTGCTCAGTGTTTGTAAGTTAGCACCCAGCCCCAGCCCAAGCCTTGTTTTATACAGATATTTCTCTTGTTGGATTTTCCAGAGGTTCTCTGGTTTAGTTCTTGTGTATTATTTGAGTAGTCTTTTGAGGTTTGTTTTTCCCTGCTGTTTTTTTACCACTTTGTGGAGTTTCTTTTGTATTTTGGAGGATTTCCATTTTGTGCCTCTTGGCTTTATTTTTGGACATTGTGGATTTAGTTTCTTTGCCTGAAGATTTTGTTCTTTAATTAAACCACCATCTCTAGTACTGCTGTGTCTGCCTCATCTTCTGGGTTCTGACGATTATTAGTGACTGTTTCTCGCACCGGGTCCTGACAGAAATAATTTCCGTTTATACGCTCAGGTCAAGACAATAGAATGGTTCACAGCAACCTTTTTAATTCCTCTTTTTCCAATTGGCAGCAGGGGAAGAACGGCAGTGGTAGAACATCAACAGACGAAAAAGTATAAAGCCTCTCTGATTGGCCGTGTTGGTATGCCCTCTGTCACCACATTCTTCAAGAAGGTAGAGCCATCCCAAGAATAATATGATTTAGCTGTGCAGGAGGGTGTCTTGCATACCACACTATGCGACGCAATCATAGTTACAGATCTGTGGACTGTACAGCACAACTGACACGGAAGCTTTATGAGCCAAAGTTGACATGTGCTAGGACAAAATGTGACGCCATAGTGAGTAATATATATGATGGCAGCACATCTGTGGAAACAAAACTGCTTGATTTTGATTAATTGAAAGGAGAAACAGCAGAAGAAATTGCAGCTGAGGTCCTGGTGGTCATCCAAAAATGTAACCTGCAAAACAAAGTCGTGGCATTCTCTGCTGACAACACATATACCAACTTTGGAGGACTGAATAGGCTGGGGAGGGTCAATGTCCATACCAAAGGTAAAAAGGCTCTGCAGCGGGAGGTGAATGTGTTAGATTGTCCTGCCCACATCATTCATAACATGGCCAGAACAGCTTTGGATATGATTCCCATTGATGTTGAGTACCTGCTCACAAAGATATTTTCATATTTTCACCATCAGGGTAGAAAGACTGAAGAGCTTTTGTGAGTTTGTTGGCAAGGAGTACCATAACATTTTAGGACACCACACTGTTCGCTGGCTGTCCATGCTCCCTGCTCTAGAGTGCTGAAAATGTATGTGCCATTTGAAATCCTTTTTTCTTTCTGAAGACAGATGCCCTGTTGTCCTGCGAACAATGTTCGAAGATCCACTGACTGAACTTTGGCTGGCCTTTGTCCATGGAAACCTGACCGTATTCAGTGACACGATCAAGATGCTTGAAGGCCAGAACCGCTGTGCTGTGGAGTCAGCTGGAATTCTGAGAAACGTTGAGGCAAAATTGACTGCAAGACGTGATGACAACTTCATTCCAGTTTTGGTCAGAGGACTTCTGAGAGAGCTAGAGGAAAATTGAGCAATGTCTAAAGAGAGCTTTCTCAAAACATCCCAATCATTCTTCACTACGGCTTTGAACTACTTGCAAGCATATGTAACAGTTTAACTTTAGTCCGTCCCCTCACCCCGACCCGGGCACGAACCAGGGACCCTCTGCACACATCAACAACAGTCACCCACGAAGCGTCGTTGCCCATCGCTCCACAAAAGCAAGGGGAACCACTACTTCAAGGTCTCAGAGCAAGTGACGTAACCGATTGAAAGGCTATTAGCGTGCACCACCGCTAACTAGCTAGCCATTTCACATCCGTTACACATAGGGAAAGCACACAAATAATCTAAAATATTTACATGGTCTCCTTTTAAAAAGGCAACCTCAGCGTGAAGAGATTCAGAAGGCAACAGCCACACTGCAGGAAAAATGCTCCAATGTGACCATCAATGAGGATGCATTGTTTGACGAGGTTACTGGCCTGCAAGAGTTCCTAAAGGGGGGATCGCTTGAAGAATGGAAAACATCTGAGACAACGCTTAGTCAAATATGGAGCATGGGGGTTACACACTTCAAAGAGAATGACATCCCACACACTAACCTGGCTAGATTAGCGTCTGTTGTCATGTGCTTACCTGGAAGTAATGCACCAGTCGAGAGAGTGTTCTCCCAAATGAATGATGGACAGCAGCAAGAAATAGGTTCACTGTTCTGACCATCAAGGCCATGCTTATTGTGAAGACAATCTTAATCCTCCCCTGCCAGGAGTTCATGGAGAAGCTGGCCAAAGACAGAGCAATCCTGAAGAAAATACATTCTTCTGAGAAATATTGTAACGATTGTTGTCAGGGGGAGGAGAAGAGGACCAAGGTGCAGCGTGGTAAGTGTCCATATTAACTTTTAATAAATACTAACACTTGAACAATTTTTTTTTTTTTTAATGACAAACGAACAGTTCTGCAAAGTGCACTACACTAAACAGAAAACAACTACCCACAAACACAGGTGGGAACAGGCTACCTAAGTATGGTTCTCAATCAGAGACAATGATTGACAGCTGCCTCTGATTGGGAACCATACCAGGCCAAACACATAGAAATACAACACACAGAACAAAACATAGAATGCCCACCCCAACTCACGCCCTGACCAACCAAAATAGAGACATAAAAAGGATCTCTAAGGTCAGTGACCAACCAAAATAGAGACATAAAAAGGATCTCTAAGGTCAGTGACAAATATACAGATTTTGTTGGTATAAATGTATTATGTAGTTACCAATCTCATCATCTATTTTCTTTATTATGTTGTTAAGTATTTCACATATACTATTGTCTCTTTTTTTTCACAAATTTTGCTCATGTTCTCTTCTGCTCTTATTCTACCAGCACCACAGAATGGCTGTTCAGATCAGACAGTTCTGTCTTGTCTGTAGGGTTTCTGTAATATAGTTGTTTTTTCTTTCTATCACAGTGTGCCTGTTAGATTCAATACATGAAACCGGAATTGTAACCCTTTTTTTATTTCATAGATAATAACATTGGATATTTTAATGGTATATTGACCGCCAAACTGGAAATGTCCCCGGTTTTCATTTCAGAAATCTGGTCACTTTAAATTAGAATCTGCATAGAAGTGTGGGCTTAAGCTTTAACTTTTAAAATGGTTCAATAGACAATGTTTCAGAATGCACTACCGGTGTTTGGCATTCGCTATATGCGAATGCATTTAATGCGTGTAATAAAGTCACTGCAAAAGATTAACACATTCTGCCCACATGTCTACAGATGTAGTTTATTTTAGAAACTGTCATGCCTCAGTTCCAACATCTCCAAATCATACAGTAAATGAGGGCTTTGTCGTTACCACTAGAGTTGAATGGAGGGTGTTTTTCAGGCAGGGTTGTGACTCTTGTTCATGAGCAAACAAATATAGTATGGCTCTGATTTATCAAAGAAAACGTCTATACGACTGTTTGATAAATCCCAATAACTTGTTGCACACGCAAATCCTAGAATCTCCACATAGCACAGAATTTAGTAAGAAATATCGAGAAATGAGGAACCAAGGGTCGTGAACGAGCGCTTACAACCCCGCCTGGAAAACACCCTCCAATCAATTGTTATGCGAACTAAAACGCCCTCATTTGCTGTATGGTGTGGAAATGTTTTAACTGGGCAATGTCCGTTTCCTAAAAGAAAGCGCAAAAGCTAATTTTAGATAATTTCTGTAGAGGTGTGGGCAGAATGTATTAATCTTTTGCAGTGACTTTTCACACTGAAAATGCATGCCACCTATAGCTAGTGCCAAACACTGGCTGCGCATTCTGTAAGATTGAGTGTCTATATGACTATATCCGCAGTGCTTAGTTTGAGCCACCTCTCAATTTTGGAATGTTTTGTTCCGGAACCTATTTGCCAGGATCAGTACCTCTCTTGGCATGAAAAAATAATTGTCACTGTTTGCAATGTAAAAAAGTGTAATAAAATCAAATCAGAGTTAATTCAAGTTGCCTTCTCTGTAATTCTCGTTCCCCCTAAAAAAACGTAATGTGAAAACGTGCCTGATATTCTGAGAATTGATTCATGTTGGGCGGGTGTTGTGCCAAAAATCTCCCTGCCAGAATCCTCCCACCCCTCTAATTTCCTTAATTTTGTGGCTAGTGTCAAATACTTTCTGTGGCACACATCAGAGTCAAATACTTTCTATAGAACAAACTTCACGTCAGGATAGGCAACCGAAATTAATAATAAATGTATGTATGTTATATTAAACATAGAGGAGGGAGTAAAATGTTAGCAAGCAATACACATTTCAGAACAACTATGGCTGAATTATTATCCTTACACTTTCAAAAATACTAGTCGAATAAGACATGGGAGAGATTACGAATTTTGGCTAATACAAAATCAGTAGCGGGTTTAAGTACGAGCGACATGGGCAGATCTTGCCGGGGGCGACACCGGGCAAAACCGAAAACTGCAGACAAAAATGCTTTCTGCTACTAAGATCAGTGAAATGTAGGCTAAACTGACAACGGACTGAAGAGCAGAAATCTCAACTAGTGAGCAAGTCGCAGCAATGAAGAACGCGAAGGGGGGATAATTCTTGCAGCGGGGAGATTTTCCGCACAACACCTGCCGGTGTTTTTTGTTTGCGCAACATTGTAGCCTGTATATACCAATGCCTGGCCATTGCTGTGATTAGAGAGAGAAGCGCGCCTGTATCTCTCACAGAACTAGAATGAGATTCACTTTCTATGGTCTCTCTCCCTCTTTCTGCTCTGATAGACATGCTCCTGCAATTTGTATCTCTCCAGCGTTGCACTTCATAATGTATTTATTTTAGAATCATACACTCTTAGAAAAAAGAGTGCTATCTAGAACCAACAAGGCTTCTTCGGCTGTCCCCATAGGATATCCCCTTTTGGTTCCAGGTAGAACCCTTTCCACAGAGGGTTCTAAATGGAACCCAAAAGAGTTCTACCTGGAACCAAACAGGGTTCTACCTGTAACCTAAAAGGGTTCTCCTATGGGACAGCCGCAGAACCCTTTTGGAACCCTTTTTTCTGAGTGTAGCCGCGGAAAGGGTGCTGGAGGTGCCGCATCACCGCTGAAAAATGTTTACATTTGCCAAAGTTGTAGAATTACTGCTGTCTGTTGAGAAATAATTTAAATAATTTAGAATAATACATGCCTATAATTTAGCAGGATCAATAGTTTATTTTATTTTTAAACAGCCTAGCTGCAGATTGTGTGTAGCCCAATCACAAGGCATGCCTACAGTCTGGAACGCGCGGCAAATCTGAGTGAACAGCTTGCAGCCAAAACAGGCCTTTGCAATATTTCAAATAGCCAAAAATCGCTGGACAAAACAGGGTTGAAAGCAAATGGATTCTGCGGAGAAGAGAAGACTAATCTGTCTGTAATATATTATCAAAATATGTGTCCAACTTTCAAATAGGCCTACTGAGCGAAAAGCATGGTTTTACAATTAAAGAAGAAAGTTAGGCTTTTGACACGAGCGCATCCGCCATCGCGGGTGAGTGAGCTGCGCATCCTTAGGTGATTCAGTGAAACTGGAAAGCTTTTTTAGGACTATAATTTCCTCCTCATATTGTACAATATGTGTGTCTCCACACACCTATGCCTAGGCTATTGATGGATGTAAGACAAGGTCGTTTTTATTGATCTCAGATTCTCAATTTGTGAGGTATTAAAAAAGATTCTGCTAAAATCTCCAGTCATCTAAAATGATGTAGAATTGCATGTGTGCATCTTCTGCAAGCCTTATACTCTACCGCTCTATGCCAGCACGCAAAAGCGATGATATGCATGCAATGCTTTGTTATAAAATATATTTTTTTCCACCTCATGCGTTCCGGTACCTCAGAACCCCCCAGGTCAGCCCCCTCTCGGCTCACTTTTTGTTCCGGGACCTCCCAATTGACAAAGTAAGCGCTGAATATCCAGACAACTTAAAAGTAGGCTAAATGACTACAGCCCACACTTCTATGCAAAATATGAATTGCTGTTCAATATTTTGTTTATCAATATATGATTGTGTTTCTATCTCCTGCCTTGGTTTAGGCTCTGAGATTAAATAGGCTATGATGTTGAGCTCCTACCCCACAGCAATATTGTAGCCTACCCATACTGTCAAATATTTGAAATAGGCTATGTCTATTTAATTTTGCGCATGGTTGGCTATTTGTAACCTTGTCTCAGAGCCTTTCGTATTATCATGTACATAAAGCCAAGACACTCCATTTAGTATGAAATGTTTTGTTTCATATAATATGTTACGTTTTGTATGGTATGTATTAATTTGTGGATGTCCATCACCCATTTCGTATGATGTTGCAAATTACAATTCGGATTATATATTCCGAATTTGCAAAACGTACAATATGGTACACATTTTTAAATTGTACTATATGTTAGGAATTCTAGCTAGGTGGCTAATGTTAGCTAGCTCGCTAACGCTAGCAAGTAATCATCTGGCTTATGTAACCATACCAAATGTAACATATCATACTGAAGCGTCTCGAATTTACTTACAGAATAATACGATATGCTCTGAGACCAGGCTGCTATTTAATGAGAAATGGATAAATGGTAGCCTCATTTTTATTGTGTAGTGGGGATAAAGCAGTCATGTCAGAAAAGGAGAGCCATGCCCTGCAATATGATTATTATTTAAGCCTATATAATGAAAGTAAAATAAATAGGCCCATATGAATTAGACTACATGCTGCTGTAACAGTTCAGCTTCCGTCCCTCTCCTCGCCCCGACCCGGGCTCCTCTGCACACATCAACAACTGACACCCACGAAGCATCGTTACGCTCCGCGCCACAAAAGCCACGGCCCTTGCAGAGCAAGGGGAATAACTACTTCAGGTCTCAGAGCGAGTGACGTCATCGATTGAAACACTTATTAGCGCGCACCACCGCTAACTAGCTAGCCGTTTCACATCGGTTACACTGCTATATACAGTATATGCATATATGCGATCTCCTCACCAAAGGCAAATGCGTCTGTTTTATCATTAGGCACACATGTTAATGTTTTTAATAGCATACCATTATTAGAATTCCTGTGCATCAAACACTTCCTTCTCCCCCCAAATAACAATATTTGCTTGCAAGACAGTTGATCACCCACTAGAAGTTGTGCGTACGCATGGTCTGATATTTGCGTGCAGATTAGCACACGTTTCCGTCAAGTTCAAAATGGATATTTACCAACCTTTGTGGGACAACTGGTGCACACACTGTTTAGTATTTTTTTGTGGGCACACACCTTTGATAAATGATGCCCCTGGTGAGGGGTGTCTTTATGACAAGAAAAAGTGAACTCGTGTCAAATGTGGAGTAAAGTGAAAAGAAGGTATGGCTTGTGGAGAAGAAGCTGACATGAAAATATGATTGAGAAATTGTTCTTACAGTGACTAAATTACTTCATTATACCATCTCATAACATATTCATTTCATTATCATTGGACCGACCCTTGAAATAGTGTAATTAGGCAACTCCTCCATCTTGAAAACGGAAGATTTTGTAAACAATACTGGTTACTGTAAATTGGGGCAAATTTACATTTGTGTTTATAGCTACTTGTTTTATAACCCATGGCTACAATAGTTACTAGTCCAGCTTTGAAAGTCAACATGAAAGCAGGCCTTTCTGAGATTTCAGTCAGAAAAAACCTTATTGGCATGATATCCGTATAACTGTGTGCATCATACTGATATGAAGGCCTAGTAAAGTTATTTTGGGAGCAGAGTAGCAGAGACATCTCACCTAAACATACTAACATGAGCTAATTGGCCAAGTGCCAGGGCAGAGACTATTTGTTTCCATTTCCAATAAATAATAGATGACTAATTTTACTACTGCTTTTATCACATAATAGAAAAGTCATTATTACAAGGTGCATGGTAAGTAAATAACAGAAAATTATAATAAAATAATTCAAAAATAAAATAATTGGTGTGATAGTCCAAGTGTGGGTGTCAGGCCAACCAAATTTAGGCCTACTATTTGAAATTAGATGTTGATATTGTGGAATCCTTGTAGAAGTCTTCATTGATGTGTTGCATTCCATTTATTTCCAGCAAAGATGAATGGACATTTGATGATATAGCCACAGAATAGAGGATTTGATATAAACATTTCATGAAAATAGGGATGATTGAAAGCTGTTGATATTGTTCACTGGAACATCATTTGCCCCGCAAGTTGTAATGCAATTAGACTTTAGGTTTAAAAACATGACAGAGACGTCGCTCTGCGTTAGAGAGGGAACTGGGTTTTGATGAGCGCACTAGTGGAAAAAAGACTGATGTGTTATCACTGGTGATGAAAAATGTTAGTTGGCTCTCAGTACCATACATGTGGTGCTTACTCCATAGGACACTATCTGGCCCAGAATGACGGTGTGAGGAGAGGGTGTGTGTGTGTGTGTGTGTGTGTGTGTGTGTGTGTGTGTGTGTGTGTGTGTGTGTGTGTGTGTGTGTGTGTGTGTGTCACAACACCAGGGGTCTACACACTCAACTCCAAGAGGACCATGTGGAGACCATGCTTGTTTCCATTATACAATTACAATAGCAAAAAATGCAAGATACAGTATATGTTCCAAAATTGCAGATTGAATGTAATATGCTACACAGTACTGTACATTACAGTAATTACACCGTTATCATATTAGGCAATACCTTTGCACTACCCATTAAAATGTACTGAACATAACATTTCCATAATTTCTATCCCATGTGTGATCATTGAAGACATCTTTCACAATTATTAATGCAAAAAATAAATGTATTGTTCAGATATAATTACAACATAGGTCTACTGTAATCAGAAAGATCCCATCAAAAAGTCCCCGGCGACATGTATGTAACTTATAATTTCTAAAACTACAGAACTACAGAACAACAATATTTATATAATCTATATACAAATGTAAAATATTGACTGACTGAGTTTGATATGCTAGTTCTGATTGGCTGATTCCTTTCATGACTATAGGAGGTAAACTTTTCGCCGGGCACAGAAGACGTGGATGTCGATTAAGGCAGCCCCCCGCACCTCTCTGATTCAGAGGGGTTGGGTTAAACGCGGAAGATACATTTCAGTTGAAGGAATTGAGTTGGACAACTGACTAGGTATCCCTTTAAACATACATGATTACTAGTGGGTGATGGATTTCATCCATAAAAAAAGAGGGGACCAAACAGCAGAGGGCAGTACCGTATTGCAAATACCAATACATGACATTGTCACTAGCAACTGGATGGATACACACAAACGACAGTTAGAGTGGTGTGTTCATGAGATGTTGGAAACTTGGAAATACGAGCTTCCAATTGGGAAAAATCCATTTGAACGGCCCACCAACTCATAATTACTTCTCCGACATGCTGAACTCTGACTTCATCTACTAAGGAAATTACTTTGACGACAGCATTTTCAGCAGTTAAATACAACAACAAAAGGTTATTTATAAAAAATAAAAAAATCTATTTATATGATTATTGAACTCTATCATTTGTTCACGAGCATATTAGCTGTACTTTCGTTTATGGTTGACTTCGCTAGTTTGCGTAGGTACGTCAACCACTCCGACGTAGCTAGAATTCAAGCAAGTGAATACACCCAGTTTGTTGCTACGAGTTTAGAAGATGGATTTCCAAACATTCTGACTGATTTATAATTTTATTGAGCAATATTTCCATTGTGTACCTTTCAGCAATCAAAACACAGCAGAGTTACTTGAAGGAAGGAAGGCAAGAAGGATTTATGTTAAAATAATTTGATCTGGGCCCCAATTGAGCTTTTCGGGGTCGTTTTTTTGGATTGTTGAAACAAAACAGACACAGTTAACTTGACAATGATGACAAAAGACATTCAAGTCAGTGAAAATGGATGGAAAACTGTTATAAATAAATGCTCAGTGTTGCAGCTTTTGTCCTAAATATTATTATGCTTTGCAGATATGATATGAAGTGAAGTGTCACTACTTTATAATATTTTTGGGATAAAAACACATTATTCGTGAGTCTGTACGATTTCAGCATGTACTCATCTGACACAGGGTAATGTGGTGTTCAGCATCTCTCTCTCCTCCCCTCTTTCCTCTCTCTCTCTCTCTCTCTCTCTCTCTCTCTCTCTCTCTCTCTCTCTCTCTCTCTCTCTCTCTCTCTCTCTCTCTCTCTCTCTCTCTCTCTCCAACCACCCCATTTCCTGGAACACAGAGAGATTGCGGTTCGGTCACTGGGTCATAGTGAACTCTGATATCCTCCTGGATCACAATGCGCTAATGCCAACCCTGATTAACTTTGAACCTTGAACCCCAACCTCAGTAAGAGGATGGAATCAATGACGCATTGTGGGCCATACCAAAGGCCACTGGCTGATGGGTCAACATGGCGATGGCATGAGCATCACATCATCATTTGACATTTGTCTCATCCTTTTGTCCCTCCATCTATCTCTTTATCCATCTCCCCACTCCAACTCTCTTTCTACACTCTTCTTTACGCACACAGTGTCTCTTGAAATTGTCCCTAGCCCATGTCAAACATACAACAACATATGCATCCCACTGGGCACAGACGTCAATTCAACATCTATTCCACGTTGTTTCAATGTCATTTAGTTGAAATTATGTGGAAACAACATGTGATTCAACCAGTGTGTGTCCAGTGGGATGAGTACACAAATTCAATCACTGGAATAGGACATTGAAATAGGAAAAGGAAACTAACAAATTAATCTTGTCTAATGAAAGAAGGATGGATGAAAAGAGAAGAAGGGATGAAAAAAATGAGAGAACAATAATGGGTGTTGGGGGAGCTCCAGGTACAAGATGAACAGAGGAACAGAACAGGAAGAGGAAGCTGTAATCAATGCTGATACGTTTTTTATACGTTTTTCAAGCTATTGTTCCATGTATTGATTCTGAGGGTTGAAACACTGCCTTGAAGCGGAAAGGTGCTTCTTGTAAGTATTGTGTCGAAATGGTGAGGAATAAAAGGGAGGGGACGGGAAGTTAGTCTTTGGTGCATCTGTCTACTGTATCACAATCACCTCATGGTCAAAGAGTAAGGCAAAAAAGACAGTGAAATATAACAATAAAGAGTATAATATATACTGTACTTTCTTTATATGTAATCTACAACAGTGTGTATACATACAGGTAACTGCCAAAATAAAGGAAACACCAACATAGTGTCTTAATAATAGGGCGTTGACCGCCAGAGCAGCTTCAATGCTGTTGGAGGGATGCGACACCATTCTTCCACAAGAAATTCCATAATTTGGTGTTTTGTTGATGGTGGTGGAAAACGCTGTCTCTGGCACCGCTCCAGAATCTCACATATGTGTTCAATTGGGTTGAGCAGTCTTTGTCACTGAAGCTCCTGCCAAACGTGCCCCAACAATCACCCCTCTTTCAAAGTCACTCAGATCTCTTCTTCTAGCCACGGCAGCCAAAATAATGGGCAACTGGGCCTGCCTAGCATTTTTTACATGACCCTAAGCATGATGGGAGGTTAATTCCACACCTGTTTTGAAGCTCCTGCTTTCAATATACTTCGTATCCCTCATTTACTCGTGTTTCCTTTATTTTTGGCAACTACCTGTATACAGTACGCTGCATTCGGAAAGTATTCAGACCCCTTGACTTTTTACACATTTCATTATGTTACAGCCTCATTCTAAAATGGATTTTTAAAAAGTCCTCAGCAATCTACACACAATAACCCATAATGACAAAGCGAAAACAGGTTTTTCGAAATTTGTGCACATTTATAAAAAATGTAATAAATAACAGAAATGCATTATTTACATAAGTATTCAGACCCTTTGTTATGAGACATGAAATTGAGGTCAGGTGCATCCTGTTGCCATTGATCATCCTTGAGATATTTCTACAACTTGGTTGGAGTCCATCTGTGGTAAATTCAACCAAACGGAGCAGTCACATGTGCTCCCTCTCCGGCCTCATGGTCACCAGGCTGCTCGTTATGGCGCACACCTGCGCGTCATCAGACTCACCTGGACTCCATCACTTCCCTGATTACCTTCCCTATACATGTCACTCCCTTTGGTTCCTTCCCCAGGCATTATTGTTTCTGTTCCAGTTTCCTGTCTGTGCGTTGTTCGTGTTTCTTGTTTCGTTCATTAAATTATACACTCCCTGAACTTGCTTCCCGACTCCCAGCGCACACGTTACACCAAGAACCTGATGATCACACTGACAGAGCTCTAGAGTTCCTCTGAGGAGATGGGAGAACCTTTCAGAAGGACAACCATCTCTGCACCACTCCACCAGTCAGGCCTTTATGGTAGAGTGGCCAGATGGAAGCCACTCCTCAGTAAAAGGCACATGACAGCCCGCTTGGAGTTTGCCAAAAGTCACCTAAAGACACTCAGATCATGAGAAACAAGATTAAACACTTTGGCCTGAACGCCAAGCGTCACGTCTGAGGGAACCTGGCACCCTCCCTACGGTGAAGAATGTTGGTGGCAGCATCTTGCTGTGGGGATGTTTTTCAGCGGCAGGGACTGGGAGACTAGTCAGGATTGAGGGAAAGATGAATGGAGCAAAGAGAGATCCTTGATGAAAATCTGCTCCAGAGCACTAAGGACGTCAGACTGGGGTGAAGGTTTACCTTCCAACAGGACAATGACCTTAAGCACACAGCCAAGACAATGCAGGAGTGGCTTCGGAACAAGTCTCTGAATGTCCTTGAGTGATCCAGCCAGAGCCCGGACTTGAACCCGATCGATCATCTCTGGAGAGACCTGAAAATAGCTGTGCAGCAACCCTCACCATCCAACCTGACAGAGCTTGAGAGGATCTGCAGAGAAGACTGGGAGAAACTCCCCAAATACAGGTGTGCCAAGCTTGTCTCCTTCCTAGGCTACCAAATCAGCCCGCAGGGAGTGAGGATGGACATCAAGAAGGTAGATGCGGTCAGGTCATGGCCAGTCCCAACCACCATAAAGGGGTTACAACGGTTTTTGGGGTTTGCCAACTTCTACCACCGTTTCATCAGGAACTTCAGCTCCGTCGCCGCTGCTCTCACCTCTCTCCTCAAGGGTGGTCCCCATAGGTTGGTGTGGAGCCCAGCATCCGACGAGGTCTTCCGTCTACTCAAGGGACGTTTCACCTCCGCCCCATTGCTCAAACACCTAGATCCCACGATATCCTTTGTGGTCGAGGTGGATGCTTCAGGTGTGGGCGTGGGTTCAGTTCTGTCTCAATGACAAGGTAATCCACAGAAATTGTATACGTGTGCATATTACTCTAAGAAACTGACCCTGCAGAGAGGAATTGCGACGTTGGTGATTGAGAGCTCCTGGCGGTGAAGTTGGCATTAGAGGAGTGGAGACACTGGCTGGAGGGCGCTAAGGACCCAATCGTCATCCTCACCGACCATCGGAACCTGGAGTACATATGGACAGCGAGGAGGCTGAATCGTCGCCAAGCAAGATCGGCCCTTTTCTTCACAAGATTTGACAACACACTGACCTATTGCCCAGGTTAAAAAAACACCAAGGCCGATGCCCTGTCCCGTCTCTACTATTCGGGAGAGGGTCCTGTCCAGAATGCACCTATAATCCCATCCTCTTGAGTCGTAGCCCCTGTAGTCTGGAACGTAGATGTGGACATCCGCCAGGCTCTGGAGAGGGAGCCCGCACCCACTAACTGTCATCCTGAGCACATCAACGTTCCCACGGGGATAAGGGATCGGCTGCTGACCTGGGCACACACGGCTGTCGTCGCTGGACATCCAGGTATTTCTCGCACTACCCAATCTATCTCTGAAAAGTACTGGTGGCCCACCTTGGCGCAGGACGTCACTCGCTACGTCAACACTCGCTACGCATGTGCCCAAACCAAATCTCCCCCGTAATGCTCCAGCAGGGAAACTCCTTCCCCTTCCTGTGCCTTAGCGTCCCTGGTCTCATCTATCCATTGACTTTGTTACTGATCTCCCCTCCTCTGACAGGTTCACCACCATTTTGGTGGTTGTGGATAGATTTTCCAAATCCTGCCGTTTTATCCCTCTCTCTGGTCTCCCTACTGCTCTCTAGGTTGCTGAGGCACTATTCCAGCAGGTCCTTCGGCATTATGGTCTTCTGGAGGACATTGTCTCTGACCGTGGCCCCAATTCACGTCACGGGTATGGAGAGCCTTTATGGAGAAGCACTTCTGGGTATAAGCCTCAGTCCAACAGGCAGATGGAGTGGATGAACCAGGAGCTGGCAAGGTTCCTGAGGAGTCACTGTCAGGACCGGCAGGGAGAGTGGGCCCGATTCCTTCCATGGGCGGAGTACTCCCAGAATTCGCTACGTCACTCCTCCATTGGGCTGACCCCCTTCCAGTGTGTTCTGGGTTTTCAGCGGACCATGGCTCCGTGGACCCAGGCGTGCAGAAGAAGCGTGGAGCGATGCTCACATGAGACTCCAGTGCGCCGTCCACCGTCAGAAGGAGCAGGCAGACTGCCACCGCTGTGCGACCCCTGTATTCCATTCTGGGGATCGTGTCTGCCCTTCTACCAGGAACCTCCCACTCCGCCTGTCCTGCAAAAAGCTGAGCCCCTCGTTTGTGGGCCCATTCAAGGTTTTCCGGAGGATCAACGAGGTGACGTATAGGTTACAGCTTCCCAGTGATTACCGTATCTCACCTTCTTTTCATGTTTCCCTTCTCAGGTTCCTGGTCTCCTAGCTGATGCTGGCCTATGCCGTCAGATCCCTACTGGACTACCGATGTCATGGGGGTCGGCTCCAGTACCTGGTGAACTAGGAGGGGTATGGCCCAGAGGAGCAGTGTTGGGTTCCGGTAGAGGACATTCTGGATCCCAACATCATCTGTGATTTCCACCTTCGCCGCCCGGACCGGCCCTCTCCTCGTCCTCGCGCCATCATTCTGGTCGGCATCGTCCTGCGGCTGGGGCCGCGCGTCGGGGGGGGAGACTGTCAAATCTACTCCCGCTCCTCTCCTTCAACATTCGACGTCGCCGGTATACTACTAACCACTGGTCCTGGCATCCATCATTACGCACACCTGGCACCAATCATTGCGTACACCTACACTTCATCATGACTCCATTACCTCCCTTTTATCTGGCACTCCCTTAGATTCTTTTCCTAGTCATTATTGTTTATGTGTTTATGTGAAGACGCCCCTGCTATGTTGTCTCGTTCCATGTTTGTTGTTTTATTAAACGTACCACCTGATTCTCGACTCTCAGCGTCTTCGTTACAAATGTTTAAATATGACAAACTATTGAAAAGCGTTTGCTCTTGAATTTCATTTTCAAATAATGCTGGGATTTAAAATCTTGCCTTATTCAAATGATAAGGAGTTTATTTTAACTTTACATAATGGAGTGTAAAGAAAAGGTAAAATAAAGATAATTTATTTGCAGGTGAGGTAAAAAATAGGGACACATCTGTGAAACCCTATGGCACAATCTTCTATTGGGGTAAGGAGCTGTGAAAATGCCCCTTTCCTAAAAATTATTAAATAACAAAAAAATCTGTCAACATTTATTTTCCTTTATAGTTTGTTACCCATTCACCTACAATTTTCTTCTCCAAAATGTGCTTTTTTGTGTCAGCAATTAGACATTGATCTTAGTGTCACGACTTCCGCCGAAGTCAGCCCTTCTCCTTGTTCGGGTGGTGTTCGGCGGTCGAAGTCACCGGCTTTCTAGTCACCACCGATCCATTTTTCAGTTTCGTTTTGTTTTGTCTGTATTACACACACCTGGTTTCAATTCCCCTATCATGTTCCCTATTTAACCCTCTGGCATACATTTCTGTTCTGTCCGTGATTGTTTGTTTCGTTAGTGGTTGTTGTTGGTGCATGTGTGTTTGTTATATTCCCTATGAGGAATTTTTGCTTGTATTTTGAGTAAACGCCGCTGTTTTACTCAACACCTGTGTCCTGCGCTTGACTCCGCTACATCTCTGCACACAATCCCTGACACTTAGGGGGGATGTCTTACCCCATGTTACCCTACATTTTTCTCCACTCATCATTCTATACACTACCCCATAATGACAAAGCATAAACAGATTTTAAGAATTCTTTGCAAATTCATAAAAGAAAAAACTGAAATCACCATTTGCATAAGTATTCAGACCCTTTCCTCAGTACTTTGTTGAAGCACCTTTGGCAGTGATTACAGCCTCGAGTCTTCTTGGGTATGACGCTACAAGCTCGGCACACCTGTATTTGAGGAGTTTGCCCATTCTTCTCTGCAGAAACTCTCTCGCAGAACCTCTCTCTCAGGGTGGATGGGGAGAGTCGCCGCACGGCTATTTTCAGGTCTCCCCGGAGATGTTTGATTGGGTTCAAGTCTGGGAACTGGCTGGGCCACTGGAGGATATTCAGAGACTTGTCCCAAAGCCACCCCTGTGTTGTCTTGGCTGTATGCTTAGGGTTGTTGTCCTGTTGGAAGGCAAACCTTCGCCCCAGGCTGAGGTCCTGAGCGCTCTGGAGCAGGTTTTCATCAAGGATCTCTCTGTACTTTGCTCTGTTCATCTTTCCCTCGATTCTGACTAATCTCCCAGTCTCTGCCTCTGAAATACATCCCCAAAGCATGATGCTGCCACCAGCATGCTTCACCATAGGGATGGTTCCAGGTTTCCTCCAGATGTGACGCTTAGCATTCAGGCGAAATAGTTCAATCTTGGTTTCATCAGACCAGAGAATCTTGTTTATCATGGTCTGAGAGTCCTTTAGGTGCCTTTTGGCAAACACCAAGCGGGCTGTCATGTGCCTTTTACTGAGGAATGGCTTCCGTCTGGCCACTCTACCATAAAGGCCTGATTGGTGCAGTACTGCAGAGATGGTTGTCCTTCTGGAAAGTTCTCCCATCTCCACAGAGGAACCCGAGAGCTCTGTCAGAGTGACAATTGGTTTCTTGGTCGCCTCCCTTACCAAGGTCCTTCTCCCCCGATTGCTCAGTTTGGCCGGGCGGCCAGCTCTAGGAAGAGTCTTGGTGGTTCCAAACTTCTTCCATTTTAGAATGATGGAGGCCACTGTGTTCTTGGGGACCTTCAATGCTGCAGACATTTTATTGTACCCTTCCCCAGACCTGTGCCTCGACACAATCCTGTCTCGGAGCTCTCCAGTTAATTCCTCGACCTCATGGCTTGGTTTTTGCTCTGATATGCTCTGTGGGACCTTGTATAGACAGTTGTGTGCCTTTCCAAATCATGTCCAATCAATTGACTTTACCACAGGTGGACTCCAATCAATTTGTAGAAACAAATGATCAATGGAAACAGGATGCACCTGAGCTCAATTTCGAGTCTCATAGCAAAGGTTCTGAATACTTATGCATTTATGTTTTAATTAATACATTTACAAAAATTTACAAAAAAATGGTTTTCGCTTTGTCATTATTGGGTATTGTGTGTATATTGATGAAGAAAGAAAATGTATTCAATCCATTTTAGAATAAGGCTGTAACGTAATAAAATGTGGAAAAAGGAAAGAGGTCTGAATGCGTCCCGACTGGACTATATATGCCATATAGCACATGTTTTTATCCAAAGCAACTTAGTCATGCGTGGATACATTTTACATATGGGTGGTTTAAGGAATTGAATCCACTACCCTGGCGTTACAAGCTGAAATGTAAATGTACAGTACATATCACACGTATTGAAAATGCATATCGTATTAATAATGTACTAATACAATACATATTGTATTCATGTAATTTAAACACATTTTTTGTACTTCTGCAAACACAAAGCTGTTTTGAAATTTATTTTCTAGGAGTGTAAATTGAAATGATGTTGTGAACACATTGGAATGGCAAATGGAACATATTAATCTTGTAAAGTTCAGTGGGGTACAGCAGGGTAGTGAGTGCAATAAAGCATTTTCAGCCAGTATCTTCCCACAAAAGTCCCCAAATGTTCAAGAGGTGAATGAATTTGCCCTTTCAATTTGACCACTCATGAAACACCCTCTTAGGCGCTGACCTCGTCTGAACCTCATAACTGTCTCAGTGTCCCACTTCACTTTATTTCCATAGTGACTATGTCATAGTCGTAGGGGGAGAGATGACAGGGGAGGAAGATAGACCAAGTATACTTACTAGACAAGAGGAGACCTCTTTCTTTCTCCCCAGTTGAAAACAATAGGGAATGTGTTGTTTTGGGCCTGTGGTGTCTCTGCAGTCTCTGGCTATGTCCCAAATGACACCCTACTCCCTACATAGTGCATTCATTTGACCAGAGCCCTGTGGTCAAAGGTAGTGCACGATATAGGGGATAGGGTGCCATTTGGGACGCAAAATCTGCATAATCAGAGGCTAGTGGGCTCCTGACTTGTAGCTTTGTCAATGAGTAAGATTTTGGGGGAACAGCCACAGGCATTGATCAGATATCATCATCAGACACAGTGCAGTTTAACACGTTGCCCAACAATGACCCCTCAGGCACTGAAGAAGGCTGGCTCGGACTGGGAGAGTCAATGCAGCCCTTTATACACATGCAGAGTCACACACACTGGCACACAAGTATATGAGTGCACAAGAGTACAAACACACACACACACATATGCTCATGACCGCATTCGTAACCATGTACAACACACACGTGCATGCACGTTAAAACATGTATGACACACACAAACACAAGCACACAGTCACGCACACAGCCACACATGCACTCACACACGAACACACACACAAACACACACAATTCATATAGGCACACACCCAACACATGCTAATGACCTTCAGTGCACTGACAGTGTAGAACATGGGTCAAGAATGTTGCATTTGTTTTCATCCCCCTTGTCTTCGGAAGTGCTTACTAGCACAGCAGTAGTGGCCCGGACATAACATTCCATTCCTTGTAGTCCGTGTCATGCCAAACATGTTTTGCATGACAAGGAGTGAAAAGGAGTGGAATGATAGCTAAACAGACTGGTAACCAGGCTACTGTTCAATTGGCTATTGAATTGAACAGAAAGTATTTTATGTTACATCATTGCACAGGAGTAGGAGCCACTGGCGCATGGTGCTCTTTGTTTTATGACTTTCAAAAATAAAGAGCTCTGCTTCTGCTCTCAGATTTGGCATGTGTCCCCAGATCCTCAAAGTTCTACAGCTGCACCATTGAGAGCATCCTGACCGGTGTCATCACCACCTGGTATGGCAACTTACTGTAAGGCGCTACAGAGGGTAGTGCGTATGGCCCAGTACATCACTGGGGCCAAGCTTCCTGCCATCCAGGACCTATATATTAGACGGTGTCAGAGGGAAGCTCATAAAATTGTCAGAGTCTCCAGTCACCCAAGTCATAGACTGTTTTCTCTACTACCGCACGACAAGCAGTACCGTAGAGCCAAGTCTAGGACCAAAAGGCTCCTTAACAGATTCTACCTCCAAGCCATAAGACTGCTGAACAATTAATCAAGTGGAAAACGGCAAATGCAGGTAGCCTAGTGGTTAGCACGTTGTGCAAGTAACCGAAAGATTGCTGGATCAAATCCCTGAGCTGACAAGATAAAACCCTGCCGTTCTGCCCAAGAACAAGGCAGTTAACCCACTGTTCCCTGGTAGGCTGTCATTGTAAATAAGAATTTGTTCTTAACTGACTTGCCTAGTTAAATGAAGGTTAAATAAAATTTAAAATATGGCCACCAGACTATTACTTTGACCCCCCTGCATTTGTTTTGTACACTACTGCTACTCGCTGTTAATTATCTATGCACCCCTACTTCACCCCTACCTACATGTACAAATTACCTCAACTAACCTATACTCCCGCACACTGACTTGGTACCGGTTCCCCCTGTATATAGCCTCATTATTGTTATGTTATTGTGTTACTTTTACATTTTTTAATTTGTTTTTATTTTTTATTTGGTAAATATTTTCTTAATAAATCCTCTTTGGGCTAGGGGGCAGTATTTTCACATACGGATGAAAAGCGTGCCCAAAGTAAACTGCCTGCTACTCAGGCCCAGAAGCTAGGATGTGCATATTAGTAGTAGATTTGGATAGAAAACACTCTGAAGTTTCTAAAACTGTTTGAATAATGTCTGTGAGTATAACAGAACTGATTTGGCAGGCGAAACCCTGAGCACAATCCATCCAGGAAAAAATGAATTCGAGCTCAATCTGTTTTCCATTAGGTTTCTATGGCAATCCCTTTTTAATAGAAATATGCTTGCAGTTCCTATGGCTTCCACTAGATGTCAACAGTCTTTAGAAATTGGTTGATGTTTTTCCTTTGAGAAATTAAGAAGTAGCCCTTTCCTTTCTGAGAGTAGAGCCAAGTGTACCTTTTTTGTTTGGGGCGCGCGACCTGGAACTCGCTCCACTTTCATTTTATCCGCTATTGAACACAGTATATTCCGTCTGAAATGTTATCGATTATTTACGTTTTAAAATACCTAAAGTTGGATTAGGAAAGTTGTTTGAAATGTTTGGACAAAGTTTACAGGTAACTTATTAGATACTTTGTAGGCATGTTGGGCGAGTTGGAACCTGTGTTTTTCTGAATCAAACACGCCAAATAAATTGACATTTTGGGGATATAAAGAAATAATTATCGAACAAAAGGACCATTTGTGATGTTTATGGTACATTTTGGAGTGCCAACAGAAGAAGATCTTCAAAGGTAAGGCATGAATTATATCGTTATTTCTGACTTTTGTGTAGCACCTGCCTGGTTGAAATCTGATTTTCATGTGTTGGTATGCTGCAGACGATGAGGAAAGGGTATCAGGGTGTGCATCAGGGGCAGGTAAGTTAGGGGCAGGTATGTTAGCCTCATGTTCTGGCTGCAAGACATCTGGTGACTGAGGTGGTGTGGTGCCTGATAGGTAGGTCTCCATTGCAACTGTTCTCTTTAAAGTCTGTCTTCTATTCCGTTGGTTACATTTCCATTGCCTTCTCTTGTTTCTTTGTTCTCGCTTTGTAAGCTCAGAGATAGATTTCACTTCTCCCTTCTCTTTTTTCTTCCAGTATCTCTCCCTGTCTTTTTGCAGATGTTCCTGGTATCGTATAGGATAATTTTTGTATTTGTTTCTATATGTCTGTGACCTCTGTGCTGTTTTATGTGGCATATTCTAAGAATAAAGACAAATACTACTTAGTTTTCAACCTTGGAGCATTTTCTAGATTAAATTAATTTAAAACATGATTAAATAAGCTTAAAGTAAAAAAAAACGAGTAAGATAATGGATTTGTGTCATTTCCACCACTTTCTGTCATTTCCACCACACTTAAGTTTGTGATGGAAATGACTGTGATGGAAATGACACTTCTACAGTTTCTGGAGAATTTTTCTGGAGAAAATTGACAGACAGCTTAGCATGCTTTGGTTAGTATTACAGCTAGCATATTGTTTACACTAAATACATAAAATATAAAAAACATTTCAAAAGTTCTACTACAAATTAAAGAAATTGAGGCCTGTTTGGAAATGACTGACAATTAAAATATTCTCTACACAAGCAATATTTAACTCGATTTTTCTTCAACTTCTGGACATCACATCTGGAACAACTGTCCACTGCAGCCATGTGCTTCAGTGTCACAATATGTTTCCATGGTAACTAAATTAATATTCTCTTGAAAAAACTTTATTAATGAGAAATTTGTCCTCAGTGGTGGAAATGACACCACTCCAAAAGGACAGGTATAGTTTGTGTAAAAAACAATATAAAGGGCATACTCACAAGAAATATTGATATAGATTTTATTTAATTGACTCTTTCTGTAGTACATAACATTATATAATGTGTAATTATTCATGTTTTCTCATAGAAAAACATAGTAGAAGCTTAAAAGTCTGGGTCAGGGACAAGGGCAAAATAGTGAAATTGAGGTATAAAATGCATCTGAAAAGTAGCTAAAATACTTGATAGAGAGGTGTTTAAAAAAGTATGGGGTGATTCCCGTGTGAACTTCACATACAAATATTTGTATTTGCTTTATTTTTGATAAAATCCCCAAATTTGACCCGAGGACATAGAAGTGGCCGTAGTTGCAGAATCACCCAGCTACTAAATTATCCTTATAACTGCAGTACCACGGTCGGCCTTGAACTTGTTGGCTTCAATCAGAGGGGGCAGTCATTTTCCCCTGAGGTACACGCATCATCAACACATTTAGCATTAGTGATGTACTGTACTGACAATCGTCAATAGGTGTATCATTATTTTAATCTATAAAGCATCAGTAATTTGGCACTAATAGGCACCCATCACTAGCCTATAGACTTCATAGCTGCACCGACTCCCTTGCCAAGCTTTGTGGTCCCCCATCTGAAATAATTTTGGATGTATTCAAATTTCATTTGAAAGATTTGGTGAAGGCTGCATGTAGCCTATTATTCCTAGGGTCTTTGCACCCTGCTAAAAAGATAAATGAATGGGAAACACTATCTTTCCGGCTAAACTCCAAATTAATCATTGGATGTGTCTGAAATGGCACCCTATTCCCTATGCAGTGCACTACTTTTGACCAAAACCACATTGCGACCTGGTCAAAAGTTGTGCAATACATAGAGAATAGGGTGTTGTTTCGGACGCACACGTTCTCTTTTACCTTATTAATCAGTGGGTTATGGAAGATATCCAACATACTGCTGGACATAGGATGTTGATGATACACTGCCTGAAAGGCTACAGGATCGATACTGAGACTGTTTGGGCATCCATTGGCCCATGGAAGAAACCTGAACCTCTTTCTTCAGCATCAGAATACTTTCTTGTCCTTCAAGGGTTTTCTGTGAAGCTGCATAGTTGCATCTATATTCTTCACTCAGCTCCAACCTCAATGAGCCTCTTCAATCAACAACATTGCATGCAGATACTTTTTGTAGGGTATAAAAGTATAATAACTTATGATACTTGATTTCTCAGACAAAATGTCCTTATTTTTAAAGATTGAGTAGGCCTAGCCTATTTTTGTATAATGACCATCGGCCAATTTGTGGTTAATTCGCAGTAGCACGTAGGTAATACACATTAGCTAACACAAACCACACTGACAAATATTCTGAGATGGAATGATGTTGAATAAAACAATTGTTGGTAAATATACAGATGTGTAATAGAATGTCTTACGTTGTACCTGACACATCTGGTTTCTGTGCGCAAAGGCATGGCTATGGTAAGGTCACGTGGTAAAATAATGCACAAAATACATTATTGATGCTCTGACCAGCACATGAGCTGAAAGACTTACCTGTGCTGTATGCACCTGTCTTCTTGTAGGTAGGCCTATGATGATATTGGTAATGCCTTACTCACGAAGAACTTATATATTTAATACCCGAAAATTGTTTAAAATAATTTCAATAATTGACCTGTGCACCAAGGCACGTGAGTATGTAACCTATGTTGCTCTCTAGTGGAAGGCTTTATCAGACATTCATTTACAGGAGGCTATATGGAGACTATACCTGTCAACAACAACAAAAAAGACTAGACCACGTTTATTAGGTCTCCTTTCATTAGGCAAGACACAAGTTCAAGTTACATAAATGCCAATTATAACATCAATAACAAATTTACAGCCTGTCAAATGGGTGAATAAAGGCGATAAATAATGTCACAATTGGTATGCCTACACTACAGTAGTCTATAACCGTATTACGTCAATTCCCGTATGATAAAGTTGTATCTGCACTGAATGACCTAAACTTTCATTTGTTACGCAATTGGCAATAGTGATTTGGCATAGACTATTTGGGAAAATTGAGTCACAAGCCTGTAATTATTTACTTATGGGCGGTAATCTAATCAGACAATAAAAGTGTAAATGGTCTGCATGTGCAGAGATGCCACGGGGCCGCTGGAAGGGAAAAGGCGGTGAAAAGTCCCAGGTTTGTTGTTTTGTGAAAGAAAAAAACAGAACATGAATGTTGGAGTGGTGGGCGTGCCCTTAGCCCATAAGAGAAGCACAGCTGTCATATGAGAAGCTGCACTGGAGCGAGAATAGACTTCCTATCAGTTGTACATCTCTCTGTTCCGCGCTGTGTGCTGTTCTCTCGCAAGTGCGCCCGGATTGCCCCGCAACATAGGCTAGTGCATGAGTAAATCTCAGCAGGTTGCTTGCTGAGGATAATTATTAAACAGTGACTCCAATACATGGACTGACTCATTTATTTTGGAGACTTCGGAAACACAAGAGAATTGGAGCCGGACGAGACGTATGAGGATAAAATACAGACGTATATTTTTATGCATGGGCATTATGTATACTTTATCCGCGAAATAAATGATGTTCTTATTTTTTTGTGCTTTTCTCGTCAGTCCGTTGACCTATTGGAAAAATACATACATTTCGAAGAAGTGACGGGGTTTCAGAATGTGTACTCTGTTCTTAACAGTTCTACTCGGAGCGGTGAGTGTCAATATACTTCTATAACATGCATCTTGTGTTTTTGCATGGTCAATTTTTTATTAAGTTGTTTGAACTACCTCGTGCATATTCACGCCGCTGTCTGTGCGACAACACTGTCACTTGCGCATCCAGGTAGGACGGTGTAGCCTAGGCTAGAGTGCCAGGCTACGAGTCGTGATTTCTACAGGCTTCTTTGGTGAAGTAATTTCATCATGTAGTACATGTTAAAGTTTCTGTTCATTCATATACTCGTGTAGTGCATGTTAAAGTGTATCTCATCTCATATCTCATAGACTCTTTCATCCAATACTCTTGAAATAACCTCATTCACTCTGTCAAACCCACCCCATCGTCCTATTGTTAGCCTATTGGAGACAACACTCTTTGCAGTTCCACCACGCACGTAAAGTAACCATTTAACATGATATCAACGTAATTATGAAGTGTATTCGGATCAGGGTCTATCAATTGACCATATTGAGCAGGGACTATCAATTGACCATACGTAAAATGTATGCACGCATGACTTTCGTTTTGGATTAAAGCGTCTGCTAAATGGCATATATTATAGCCTATACACAGTTTCATCCTGCATATTTATTTTCCCGTTCCATTTATGCACAAAGTATAGCTGCGAACCTTGGAAACGACATCCTTCTCGATTACATTATAGACAGCATGACAATAACAATGTCGCAGTAGATCATATGGAAGAGGTCAACATAAGGCTACCAAGAACATCAGACCTATAGGCCTATAATACTCTCCAGCCTGGTCTCATAGACTAGACATAACATAGTAAATGTACATCCAGGACACTCAAATAAGTATGTTAGGTTACATTTGGTATGGTTAAATACGACAGATGGTTACTTAATGGTGGGGTGGACGGATGGGCATATAACGCAAAACGTCTAGCAACCCGAAGGTTGTGAGTTTGAATCTCTTCATGGACAACTTTAGCATTTTATCTAATTAGCAACTTTTCAACTACTTACAACTTTTTTTTTTGACTTTGCAACTAAACTCAGCAATAAAAGAAACGTCCTCCCACTGTCAACTGCATTTATTTTCAGCAAACTTAACATGTGAAAATATTTGTATGAATATAACAAGATTCAACAACTGAGACATAAACTGAACAAGTTCCACAGCCATGTGACTAACAGAAATGGAATAATGTGTCCCTGAACAAAGGGGGGGGGTGGTCAAAATCAAAAGTAACAGTCAGTATCTGGTGTGGCCACTAGCCCTCACCCTCCGATCCAACAGGTCCCAGACGTGTTCAATGGGATTGAGATCCGGGCTCTTCGCTGGTCATGGCAGAACACTGACATTCCTGTCTTGCAGGAAATCACACACAGAACGAGCAGTATGGCTGGTGGCATTGTCATGCTGGAGGGTCATGTCAGGATGAGCCTGCAGGAAGGGTACCAAATGAGGGAGGAGGATGTCTTCCCTTTAACGCACAGCGTTGAGATTGCCTGCAATGACAACAAGCTCAGACCGATGATGCTGTGACACACCTCCACCTCCAAATCGATCCCGCTCCAGAGTACAGGCCTCGGTGTAACGCTCATTCCTTCGACGATAAACGCGAATCCGACCATCACCCCTGGTGAGACAAAACCGCGACTCGTCAGTGAAGAGCACTTTTTGCCAGTCCTGTCTGGGCCAGGCGACGTTGTTGCCGGTGATGTCTGGTGAGGAAAGGGGGGATGAGTGTAACGGATGTGAAATGGCTAGCTAGTTAGCGGGTACGCGCTACTAGCGTTTCAATCAGTTACGTCACTTGCTCTGAAACCTAGAAATAGTGTTGCCCCTTGCTCTGCAAGGGCCGCGGCTTTTGTGGAGCGATGGGTAACGACGCTTCGTGGGTGACCGTTGTTGATGTGTGCAGAGGGTCCCTGGTTCGCGCCCGAGGTCGGGGCGAGGGGACGTACTAAAGTTATACTGTTACATGTGCAGGTGTTGTTATACGTGGTCTGCCACTGCGAGGACGTTCAGCTTTCTTTTGGTGTTTTTCAGAGTCAGTAGAAAGGCCTATTTAGTGTCCTAAGTTTTCATAACTGTGACCTTAATTGCCTACCGTCTGTAAGCTGTTAGTGTCTAAACAACCGTTCCATAGGTGCATGTTCATTAATTGTTTAGGGTTCATTGAACAAGCATGGGAATTTTTTTTAAACACTTTACAATGAAGATCTGTGAAATTATTTGGATTTTTACGAATTATCTTTGAAAGACAGGGTCCTGAAAAAGTATGTTTCTTTTTTTGCTGAGTTTACTTAGCATGTTAGCTAAGCCTTCCCCTATTCTTAACCCTAACCTTAACCGTTTTAACTAACCTTTCCCCTAACCCTAACTTAACCTTTTTAGCAAACCCTTCCCCTAACCCTAACCTTAACCCTTTAACTAACTCCTACACTTAAACCTAACCCCAAGCCTAGCTAATATTAGCCAGCTAGCTAATGTTAGCCACCTAGCCAATTTATTGGCACCTAGCCAATCTAGCTGGAATTTGTAACATATCATACGTTTAGCAAATTCGTAACATATTTTACAGTTGAAAAGTCATAACATATTGTACGTTTTTCAAATTCGTAACATTTAATACTAATTGTAATTTGTAACATATCATACGAAATGGGTGATGGACATCCACAAATTGATACATACCATACGAAATGTAACATATCATACTGAATGGAGTGTCTCGGATATTACTAAATGCTCTGACACCAGGTTTTACTCTCTACCTTTTTGGCTACAGTTATTTTGTGAATGAGTGTTATTTGACCAAACCAAACCTGGAACAGCCACTCCATCACTAATTTCTGTCCAGTGTCAACTGCTGCACATATCATATGAAATAGGTGATGGACATGCACAAATTAATACAGACCATACGAAATGTAACATATCGTTGTGAAGCGGACACGACAAAACCTATTCCCCCTCAGGAGATTGAAAAGATTTGGCATGGGTCCTCAGATCCTCAAAAGGTTCTATAGCTGCACCATCGAGAGAATCCTGACTGGTTGCATCACTGCCTGGTATGGCAACTGCTTGGCCTCCGACCGCAAGGCACTACAAAGGGTAGTGCGAACGGCCCAGTACATCACTAGGGCCAAGCTTCCTGCCATCCAGGACCTCTATACCAGGCGGTGTCAGAGGAAGGCCCTAAAAATTGTCAGACTCCAACCACCCTAGTCATAGACTGTTCTCTCTACTACCGCATGGCAAGCAGTACCGGAGCACCAAGTCTAGGTCCAAGAGTCTTCTAAACAGCTTCTACCCCCAAGCCATAAGACTCCTGAACATCTAGTCAAATGGCTACCCATACTATTTGCATTGCCCCCCCCCCCCCTCTCCACACCACTGTCACTCTCTGTTTTCATCTTTTCACAGTCACTTTAATAACTCTACCTACATGTACATACTACCTCAACTAACCGGTGCATTGACTCTGTACCGGCACCCCCTGTATATATTGTTATTTTTTACTGCTGCTCTTTAATTACTTGTTACTTTTATCTCTTATTCTTATCCATATGTTTTTGAAACTACACTGTTGGTTAGGGGCTCGTAAGTAAGCATTTCACTGTAAGATCTACACCTGTTGTATTCAGCGCATGTGACTAATACAATTTGATTTGATTTGATTTTGATTTGATATCATACTAAATGGAGTGTCTCAGGTAATACTAAATGCTCTGAGACCAGGTTTTACTCTCTACTCTTTCGGCTACAGTTATTTTGTGAATAAATGTTATTTGACCAAACTAAACCTGGAACAGGCACTCCATCACTAATTTCTGTCCATTGTCAACTGGTACACACAGTTTGTGCATTTGTGTGTGCATGCAGGCCAGTGCATGTGTATCCTCCACCAACCTGGACTCAGGGGTAAACGTAACATAGTAATATGTAAAGCTGTCTCCCTTCATTTAGTATGATACGTTATGTTTCGTATTGTTTGAATTCATTCGTGGATGTCCATCATCCAATTCGTATGATATGTTATGAATTACACTGAACAAAAATATTATAGCAACATGTTAAGTGTTGGTCCCATGTTTCATGAACTGAAATAAAAAATCCCAGACATTTCCATACACCCAAAATATTTCTATCAAATTTGGTGCACAAATTTGTTCACGTTTCTGTTAGTGAGCATTTCTCCTTTGCCAAGATATTCCATCCACCTGACAGGTATGGCATATCAAGAAGCTGATTGAACAGCATGATCATTACGTATGTGCACCTTGTGCTGGGGACAATAAAAGGCCACTTTAAAATGTGCAGTTTTCTGTCTGTAATATAGCCCTTTTGTGGGTAAAAAACAAATTCTGATTGGCTGGGCCTGGCTCCCAATAGGGTGAGCCTGGCTGCCAAGTGGGTTCGGCCTATGCCCTCCTAGGCCCACCCATAGCTGCACCCCTGCCCAGTCATGTGAAATCCATAGATTAGGGCCTAATTTATTTATTTCAATTGACTGATTTCCTTATATGAACTGTAACTCAGTAAAATGTTTGAAATTGTTGCATGTTGCGTTTAGATTTTTGTTCGGTATACAATTCGTATGATATGTTACGAATTGCAATTCGTACAATATGTTACGAATTTGCGATACGTGTTATATGTTACAAATAATTCAAATTTGTTGTGGCTAACGTTAGCTAGCTGGCTAACGTGAGCTAGGTTAGGGGTTAAGGTTGGGTTTAGGAGTTAGGGGTTAAGGTTAGGGTTAGGGTTAGGGAAGTGTTAGCTAACATGCCAAGTAGTTGCAAAGTAGCTTAAATGTAGTAAGTAGTTGCAAAGTTGCTAAATAGCTAAAATGCTAAAGTTGTCCGTGATGAGATTCAAACACACAACCGTTGGATTGTTTGCCTTATACGACCGCCCGACCAACCACCCTCCTTTAGTTTTTGCCTTAATAACCATACCAAAATTAACATCATACTCATTTGAGTGTCCTGGATGTTACGTTTAGTGTATGAGACCAGGCTGCCTCCACTGCTGCCTCGGAGCATGCAATACTGATATGAGTTTAAGTCCCCTTCACTCCTCTTTCCCTCTCTCTTTTGTTACCTTTCTCATTTAGAGAGGATGATTCAGCATCGGTTATCCCAAATGGCACCCTATTCCTTACATAGTGCATTACTTCTGATCAGAACCCCATAGGTCTCTGGCCAAATGTAGTGCACCATATAGGGAATAGAGTGCCATTTGGAACACAGCCCATACATTTGTCATATTACCGACACTGACATGCCCAAACCACTCCCAAAACAAAGAACTGATTACCTGACAGTTTAAAGCACTTGTCTTTGTTGTTGTTATTTGATAAAGGCTCAGAGAGTAGCTACCTTTAAATTAAAGCCAGCTTTACCGGAATAGCTACTGTTGTCCTAGTAGTAGATGTAGTCAATGTCTAATGGCTTAACAGGTGTTGACAGGCTGAGGTTGAAAGGTTAAGTGCATCCAAGTGAAAATGTACTCAAATAGTAGCTTGGTGGAACGTTCAGTTTTGTTCCCTAAAAAATAATTTGATGTGTGTGTGTGTGTTTGTGTGTGGTTGGCAGATTTGTGTGGGCATCAGTGTACATGTGTGTGCATACTGTATGTGTGTGTTCGTTTGTGCGTGTGTGTAACGCCCGTCGGAAGAAGTGGACCAAGGTGTAGCGTAGTACCTGTTCATGATACTTTATTTACTCAGAACACCCAAACAAAACAACAAAAGAATAACGAACGTCATGTTCTGAAGGCTTCTCAGAGCTAACAAAAAACAACATCCCACAAAACTAAGGTGGCAAAACAGGCTGCCTAAGTATGATTCCCAATCAGAGACAATGATAGACAGCTGTCCCTGATTGAGAACCATACCCGGCCAAAACATAGAAATAAAGAACATAGAGTTTCCCACCCGAGTCACACCCTGACCAACCAAACAGAGAATAAAAATATCTCTACGGTCAGGGCGTGACAGTACCCCCCCCCCCCAAAGGTGCGGACTCCGGCCGCAAACCTGACACTATAGGGGAGGGTCCGGGTGGGCATCTATCCTGGTGGCGGCTCCGGGGGGGGGGGGGGGGGGGGGACGCAGACCCCGCTCCACCTCTGGCTCCCCCCACTTTGGTGGCACCTCTGGTGCGGGGACCCTCGTCACCGACCCCGGACTGGGGACCCTCGTTGCAGGCCCCGGATTGGGGACCGTCGCTGGAGGCTCCGGACTGGGGACCGTCGCTGGAGGCTCCGGACTGGGGACCGTCGCTGGAGGCTCCGGACTGGGGACCGTCGCTGGAGGCTCCGGACTGGGGACCGTCGCTGGAGGCTCCGACCTGACCCGTGAAGCAGGCACAGGATGAACCGGGCTGTGGGGGAGCACTGGAGAATTGGTGCTTCTCCTTGTCACCACTCTTCCAGGCTGAATGCCCACTTTAGCCCGGCACCTCCAGAGCGCAGGCACAGGTCGAACCGGGCTGTGGGGGAGCACTGGATATCTGGTGCTTAACACTTGCACCGCTCCTCTTGGCTGAATGCCCACTTTAGCCCGGCACGTGCGGAGCGCAGGCACAGGATGCACTGAACTGTCACAGCGCACCGGAGACACAGTGCGCAGGGCCGGCGCAGGATACCCTGGGCCGAAACGGCGCACCGGAGACCAAGAGCGCTGAGCTGGCACAATCTGCCCTGGCTGGATGCCCACTCTAGCGTGACACTTGCGGAGAGCTGGCTCCGAGAGCACCGGGCTGTGCACACGCACTGGAGACACCGTGCGCTTTACCGCATAACACGGTGCCTGACCAGTACCACGCTCCTTGCCGTGAGCACGGGGAGTTAGCTCCACCAACCTTCCCGTGTGCCACCCCCAACTTTTGGGGGGAGTGGCTTCTCGGGCTTCCATCGATGACTTGCCTCCTCATATCATCGCCGCTCCTCCTTCGCTGCCTTTATCTCCTCCTGTGGACGGCGATATTCCCCAGCCTGCCTCCAGGGTCCTTTCCGTCCAGGATCTCCTCCCATGTCCATGAGTCCCTTTCTCCACTCTGCTTGGTCCTTTGGTGGTGGGATGTTCTGTAACGCCCGTCGGAAGAAGTGAACCAAGGAGCAGCGTAGTACGTGTTCATGATACTTTATTTACTCAGAACACCCAAACAAAACAACAAAAGAATAACGAACGTCACGTTCTGAAGGCTTCTCAGAGCTAACAAAAAACAACATCCCACAAAACTAAGGTGGCAAAACAGGCTGCCTAAGTATGATTCCCAATCAGAGACAATGATAGACAGCTGTCCCTGATTGAGAACCATACCCGGCCAAAACATAGAAATAAAGAACATAGAGTTTCCCACCCGAGTCACACCCTGACCAACCAAACATAGAAAATAAAAAGATCTCTACGGTCAGGGCGTGACAGTGTGTGTGTGAGAGAGAGGGATAGAGAACAGCCTCAAGTTCTACACTTTCCCGTTCTACACTTTCCCGTTCCACGCCTTGTGATCAACCTGTGCTCTTGACTCTCCAGGGATAACTGACTTGATAAAAAAAAACACAACAATAAACGATAAACTAAGGGGATTATATGCCAAGTCAAGCAATGACTCACTTGTGTCAAGAACCAGGTATCCTTTGGCATTTTCTAATTGCTAATAGCTCATTTTCCACCAATCCAACTGAGTGCACAATTACTTTGTGTGACTTTCTGTACTTTTTGGCCATTGAAACATGTTGTACTACACCCATTCCTGAGGCTATAAGAAATATTGAATCAGAAGAAGCAAGGGCTGCTTCCCAAATGACACCCTATACCCTATAGTGGTCCAAAGTAGCACGTGCCATTTGAGACACAGCCAAGTAGATTGAGCAGGTTAACATTTTTCATCTTAAATCTTGTTCTGGAGGCAGTTTTACAGAGTGGTCACTAGCTGGCACAGCCACAAAATCTGATTTTAAACCTAACCCGAACCTTAACCACACTGCTAACAATAATGCCTTACCGTAACCTTAAATTTAGACCATAAAGCACATTTTTGATTTCATAAATGTTTACAATATAGCCAATTTTGGCTTTGCAGCTGGCCTATCTAAGGGGAAATTGCTCAGTGACAATAAACGTGAGCTGTGAACATTTTTGGCAAGTCCAATTATGTTTTTTATACATACCGGTAATATGACTACCTTCAACTACAGGTTAACAAGTAAACTAAAACATTTGCATTACAAAACTGGCTCAAATAGCATATCACGCAAAAATAAAACCAATTATCAATGTAAGTAATATATTTTTCAACACCTCGCTATAGAATGTTGAGCAAAACTCAAGAAACTCTCAATTGTTCCAAAGTAATCTGTCCGTCAACTCAAGTGTTACCACATCACAGTGGACTTGAGCTCTGAGGGTTTAAATGGGACTAGCAGGGACTTAGAGGTGGATGTGGCACGGAATGGAATGGTCAAGGGAGTGAAGGAGAGGGGTAGGAGGAGAGGAGGAGGAGAAAGGGAGAGGGGAAGAGGGGAAGAGGGTGAAACGGACAACCTTTTCCCTGAAGGGAGAATGCATTGGGTATGTAAATTGGTGTGGTAACACACACACACACACACACAATGTCACTAACAAGAGAGCTGCTCTAAAAAGACAGCAAATGTCCCCTCAGTGGTGGTGGTGGTGGTGGTGTGTGTGTGTGTGTGTGTGTGTGTGTGTGTGTGTGTGTGTGTGTGTGTGTGTGTGTGTGTGTGTGTGTGTGTGTGTGTGTGTGTGTGTGTGTGTGTGTGTGTGTGTGTGTGTGTGTGTGTCCACACACAAACTGGTTCAAATAGCATGTCATGAAAAAAATTAAACCAGTTATCAATGTAAGTAACTCAAAATGCCCGAGGGGACATTTGCTGTCTTTTTAGAGCAGCTCTCTTGTCAGTGACATTCCACACCTGAGTACGTTGTATTTCCGTTGACAACATCACTCTGCGTACCATGCATACCCCAGTATGGTTTAGGGTGAAGTTGCCCCTATACGCTGATCCTGCATCAGTTTGACATTGTCCCACTAATGCTGAAAGTTCGTATTGGGGGAGGAGAAAGGGAAACTTACTCCATACTCCTGTTTTAACATTGCATAAAGTTGCTCACACATGAGTTTGCAATATTTTATATTATAAATATATTTTAAATAGCCTATAATATTTTCCATACAGGATCCCACTTCTGACACCAGTATACAGAATTCATAGAATCAGATCAAACAACCGGAGACAGTACTCTCCCTCCAATTGTGGTCAGTGGTTTGTAACCGATTTCTTTGAGGGAAAATCTAATTCCTCTCTTAAATGGAGCCTTGGCTTGGAAAGGTATGCACCATCCAACATAGGAAACACGCAAAGGAAAAAATGCTGTTGCTACATGCTACCTTGCTTTCAAACCAAGGTGCACGGACAGTGAAGCAAGCTAAAAAGATTACTTCAAAAAGTTAGCATTTTGGCTAATTCCTTGTATCAAAAGAGGAAGTAAGGAACCATAACATGCTACCTTCATAAGGGCTAAAGACAGAGCTCTCTTGTCAGCTCTCATCAGCATCACTGTCAAAACGCATTTGCTTCTCTTTTTGAAGAATTACTTTGGAGATTAAGGGTCGTATGGAGTGTGTATCATTTAAGGGACCAATTTTAGGAACATTGGGTTTAGGTGTAAGTGTAAGAAGTGCCCAGAGTATTCAACCTAACTAACACACACACACAAACAACCCCCCCACACAGACACATAGACACACACACCCATACACACATGCCTAACACATTCGCGCGCGCTCACACGCACGCACGCACGCACGCACACACACACACACACACACACACTCTCTTGCCCGGATTCAATCCGATGGCCCCTTTTCCGCTATGCACCTTTTAAAGAGAATGTTCCTGCATTCGCGGAGACCGCATACATGGTAAATGCTGCATATTATTTACAGTATTGGCTTAATCGAAAACAACTTGTCCAGCATGCTATTACGCAGATATACCACTGATCGGATAGAATCCGGCCTCAGTCACACACACACACACACACACACACACACACACACACACACACACACACACACACACACACACACACACACACACACACACACACACACACACACACACACACACACACACAAACCACCAGTGCATTCCCTTGCCTTTGTGTGTGTTCTATAAGTGTTATAAGTAGACATTCATGGCTCTAGAGTCTACAGTGAGCTCTCATGTGTTCTCCCTATCATTTGTGTGTGTGTGTGCGTGTCTTTGGCCTTTCCATGTGTCTGTTGTTGTTGTTGTTCGTACCCAGTTGTTTGATCAAACATCCTCATCTGTGTCTCTCTGTTGATTGACAGGTCGGAGCTCTAGCCAATAAGGAGGCCTGTAGCTCAGGTAAGTTCACCACCACTGGGGAGTGCTGCAAGCAGTGCCAGCCCGGGGAGGGAGTCATCAAGCCATGTGGAGCAACACAGACTGTCTGTGCCCCATGCCTCGACAGTGAGTACACACACACACACACACACACACACACACACACACACACACACACACACACACACACACACACACACACACACACACACACACACACACACACACACACACACACACGCACACGCACATGCCTTAATAGTGATTTACAGATTACACCCCCTTTAGCCATAAATGTCTGGACATTCATTACATTGTGATGTGGTCACCTAAGGGTTATGACCTCCTCATAGCAATACCCCACTGTACTTATTGTCCATAGTACAGTACAGTTCAGTTCAGTACACACAGTACTGCTGTATTGGACATGAAGTAAGTCTTGGCCGGTATTCATAAAGCGAAGCGAAGAAGTTAAGTAGTGCTGATCTAGGATCAGTTTTGCCTTTTAGATCATAATGAATACAATTATATGGACAGGGAGGGCCTGATCCTAGATCAGCACTCCTCTGAGACGTTTTATGAATATGGGCCCAGATGAACAGTGAGTTCTGTTATCAAGATTTCCCAACTTCCCAACAGTAATTATGCTGTACACTAGACCGAGTAAACACTTTTCTAGTCAAGACATACTTTTGAGTGAAAACATACTGTAATTATGAGTGCCAAAGCAAGTGCCCTGTCCACGCGCCCTTGTTTGCCCGTGCTACAGACGGCTATGTTGGTCCACTAATACAGGAATAGTAAAGTCCCAGTGCACTCCTCTTATGCACTACTTTTTTATTCATCAATATGTATTATTTATTTATTTTTATTCAGGGGTGCTGCAACACGCTCTGCACCCCTACTTCCCACAGCTATGACAGAAGAGTATGTACTATATTTTCTTTACCTGGATGCTGGATGCTAATTTCCTCAAAATAAAAAACAATAACAAATGTGTCCCCCCCCTAACAAATAAGCTCTTTGTTCATACTCATTCAGCATCGTTCACACCCTCTTTAAGCATAGCCCCACCCATCCTCTTTAAGGCTTGAGGCCATGTGCTAAATAAAGTGAGTAAGGAAGTGTAGTAAACAACCAAAGATTTCAAGTCTGAAAGTTGTGAAAGTAGTAGCCTTCCAAAAGAAACACCCAAGGTAAAAATACACTTTATCTAGTTCTTGGCCTATATTCTAATCTGACTTTGGTGCAGGTCATGTTGTTCTTCACATTAACGTCTCTGGTAAACACACACTATATTAAATCACAGTATATTTGTTACATGCACAGGATACAGAAGGTGTAAACGGTACAGTGAAATAGTTACTTGCATAGTAGCAAAATCAAAAATAGAAAGTGTCAATATAAAAGTGTTAGGTTCTGAACAAACAGAGTAAAAACTCAAACGGATATCTAGGAAAAGCTCAAACCAAGTTTATTCAACTCACTGGGTGCTTGAGCTGCAAACACAACATACAAGTAGCTCAAGCACATATTTATAACTTACAACTAGGCGGAGTCATCTCCTTGCATGTCTAAGATAACTAATCCTTCTCTGGTGTTAGGCAGAGACACAGTGGGTTCCTCTTACTGGTATTATCCTGGCCCTGCCTAAGTCCAGGACCCTCATGGGCGTGGAAATGTCTATGTGAGATAGCCCCTATGGCCCACCTCCCCGCAGTGTCTTCTATCTTCAACTGCTGATCTTATCTCGACTTCAGTTCCACATCTCTCATGGTCCTAGATCCTCAGAAACTGGCCTTCCTTATCAGGAACTGTACCTAGACTGTTGCCCTTTGCCCCCCTCCTTAGGATCATTAATATATATAAAAAAAAACATGTTTCAACAGAATATGAACTTTCTGCACTTCCTCTCAGTAACTTTCAATACCCAGAGTTCCTACACGCCATTTATTGACCCCAAACATATACAGTTGAAGTCGGAGGTTTACATACACCTTAGCCAAATACATTTAAACTCAGTTTTTCACAATTCCTGACATTTAATCCATGTAAAAATTCCCTGTCTTAGGTCAGTTAGGGTCACCACTTTATTTTAAGAATGTGAAATGTCAGAATAATAGTAGAGATAATGATTTATTTCAGCTTTAATTTTTTTCATCATATTCCTAGTGGGCCAGAAGTTTACATATACTCAATTAGTATTTGGTAGCATTGCCTTTAAATTGTTTAACTTGGGTCAAACGTTTTGGGTAGCCTTCCACAAGCTTCCCACAATAAGTTGGGTGAATTTTGGCCCATTCCTCCTGACTGAGCTGGTGTAACTGAGTCAGGTTTGTAGGCCTCCTAAGTTCTCGCTTTTTCAGTTCTGCCCTCAAATTTTTTATGGGATTGAGGTCAGTGCTTTGTGATGGCCACTCCAATACCTTGACTTTGCTGTCCTTAAGCCATTTTGCCACAACTTTGGA
The DNA here is from genome assembly GCF_045679555.1 of Salvelinus alpinus. Classification (NCBI taxonomy): domain Eukaryota; kingdom Metazoa; phylum Chordata; class Actinopteri; order Salmoniformes; family Salmonidae; genus Salvelinus; species Salvelinus alpinus. Next base: position 29,813,121 of record NC_092088.1, read on the forward strand.
AGTATGCTTGGGGTCATTGTCCATTTGGAAGACTCATTTGCGACCAAGCTTTGACTTCCTGACTGATGTATTGAGATGTTGCTTCAATATATCCACATAATTTCCTCCCTCATGATGCCATCTATTTTGTGAAGTGCAACAGTCCCTCCTACAGCAAAGCACCCCCACAACATGATGCTGCCACCCCCGTGCTTCACGGTTGGGATGGTGTTCTTCAGCTTGCAAGCCTCCCCCTTTTTCCTCCAAACATGACGATGGTCATTATGGCCAAAGAGTTACATTTTTGTATCATCAGACCAGAGGACATTTCCCCAAAAAGTATAATCTTTGTCCCCATGTGCAGTTGCAAACCGTAGTCTGGCTTTTTTTATGGTGGTTATGGAGCAGTGGCTTCTTCCTTGCTGAACGGCCTTTCAGGTTATGTCGATATAGGACTCGTTTTACTGTGGATATAGATCCTTTTGTACCTGTTTCCTCCAGCATCTTCACAAGGTCCTTTGCTGTTGTTCTGGGATTGATTTGCACTTTTCACACCAGAGTACGTTCATCTCTAGGAGACAGAACGCGTCTCCTTCCTGAGCGGTATGACAGCTGCGTGGTCCCATGGTGTTTATACTTGCATACTATTGTTTGTACAGATGAACGTGGTACCTTCAGGTATTTGGAAATTGCTGGATGAACCAGACTTGTGGAGGTCTACAATGTTTGTTCTGAGGTCCTGGCTGATTTCTTTTGATTTTCCCATGATGTCAAGCAAAGAGGCACTGAGTTTGTAGGTAGTCCTTGAAATACATCCACAGGTACACCTCCAATTGACTCAAATGATGTCAATTAGCCTATCAGAAGCTTCTAAAGCCATGACATAATTTTTGGAATTTTCCAAGCGATTTAAAGGCACAGTCAAATTAGTGTATGTAAACTTCTGACCCACTGGAATTATGATACAGTGAATGATAAGTGAAATAATCTGTCTGTAAACAATTGTTGGAAAAAAACAACTGTGTCATGCACAAAGTAGATGTCCTAACCAACTTGCCAAAACTATAGTTTGTTAACAAGAAATTTGTGGAGCGTTTGAAAAATTAGTTTTAATGACTCCAACCTAAGTGGATGTAAACTTCCGACTTCAACTGTACATTCCTTATACAGTGGGGAGAACAAGTATTTGATACACTGCCGATTTTGCAGGTTTTCCTACTTACAAAGCACGTAGAGGTCTGTCATTTTTATCATAGGTACACTTCTACTGTGAGAGTCGGAATCTAAAACAAAAATCCAGAAAATCACATTGTATGATTTTTAAGTAATTAATTTGCATTTTATTGCATGACATAAGTATTTGATACATCAGAAAAGCAGAACTTAATATTTGGTACAGAAACCTTTGTTTGCAATTACAGAGATCATACGTTTCCTGTAGTTCTTGACCAGGTTTGCACACACTGCAGCAGGGATTTTGTCCCACTCCTCCATACAGACCTTCTCCAGATCTTTCAGGTTTCGGGGCTGTCGCTGGGCAATACGGACTTTCAGCTCCCTCCAAAGATTTTCTATTGGGTTCAGGTCTGGAGACTGGCTAGGCCACTCCAGGACCTTGAGATGCTTCTTACGGAGGCACTCCTTAGTTGCCCTGGCTGTCTGTTTCGAATCGTTGTCATGCTGGAAGACCCAGCCACGACCCATCTTCAATGCTCTTACTGAGGGAAGGAGGTTGTTGGCCAAGATCTCGCGATACATGGCCCCATCCATCCTCCCCTCAATACGGTAGAGTCGTCCTGTCCCCTTTGCAGAAAAGCATCCCCAAAGAATGATGTTTCCACCTCCATGCTTCACGGTTGGGATGGTGTTCTTGGGGTTGTACTCATCCTTCTTCTTCCTCCAAACACGGCGAGTGGAGTTTAGACCAAAAAGCTCTATTTTTGTCTCATCAGACCACATGACCTTCTCCCATTCCTCCTCTGGATCATCCAGATGGTCATTGGCAAACTTCAGACGGGCCTGGACATGCGCTGGCTTGAGCAGGGGGACCTTGCGTGCGCTGCAGGATTTTAATCCATGACGGCGTAGTGTGTTACTAATGGTTTTCTTTGAGACTGTGGTCCCAGCTCTCTTCCGGTCATTGACCAGGTCCTGCCGTGTAGTTCTGGGCTGATCCCTCACCTTCCTCATGATCATTGATGCCCCACGAGGTGAGATCTTGCATGGAGCCCCAGACCGAGGGTGATTGACCGTCATCTTGAACTTCTTCCATTTTCTAATAATTGCACCAACAGTTGTTGCCTTCTCACCAAGCTGCTTGCCTATTGTCCTGTAGCCCATCCCAGCCTTGTGTAGGTCTACAATTTTATCCCTGATGTCCTTACACAGCTCTCTGGTCTTGGCCATTGTGGAGAGGTTGGAGTCTGTTTGATTGAGTGTGTGGACAGGTGTCTTTTATACAGGTAACGAGTTCAAACAGTTGCAGTTAATACAGGTAATGAGTGGAGAACAGGAGGGCTTCTTAAAGAAAAACTAACAGGTCTGTGAGAGCCGGAATTCTTACTGGTTGGTAGGTGATCAAATACTTATGTCATGCAATAAAATGCAAATTAATTACTTAAAAATCATACAATGTGATTTTCTGGATTTTTGTTTTAGATTCCGTCTCTCACAGTTAAAGTGTACCTATGATAAAAATTACAGACCTCTACATGCTTTGTAAGTAGGAAAACCTGCAAAATCGGCAGTGTATCAAATACTTGTTCTCCCCACTGTACATGTAAAGTTATCAATACGTTTTAGTATGGTAACATGAATAGATATATTTCAAGCTAGAATCCAACAGTGTCAATAAAAAAAACAAGAACAAAAAGTGTCAATGCCAGTAGAGACAGAAGAAAATAATATACCGTATGTAAAAGAACAATGTCCATAACGATAGCAGTGGTGTGTGTGTGAGTCATGTGAATGCGCATAGAGGCAGTGCAGATAGTCCAGATAACTGGAAACTCACCCCCAGTGATGAACTGAGCCGTCTACACCCCGCATGAACCAGGAAATGTATATATCCGTTAAGCCTGTTTCCGTCCTGCCCTTGACTTTGGCGCAGGGCATATGATGTCCATGGCCTCTTCATCGCAAAACTCTCAGATCTTCTCAAAAATAGACGTTTGGTGGTGCTTGTACAGGCAGACCGTCTATGGGAGGAAGGACGTCAGCATTGCGCAGTGGCTGAAACCTGGTCCTGACTGAGTCCGAACGCTCCTTGGCAACAACAACACCACCAGGCTCCAGAGCTTTGAGGCTGTAAAACATGAAAATAGACAGAAAATAGACAAGACATTATAACCTTGCATAACACCAATGTACCTCTTAAGTTTAGATCATAAGATGTGTTGTTTATGCTTAACAAGTTGATCGGCCATGTAATCATCTGGCAAAGTGAAACCCGGGTCTGCCAATCGGGAGGCCAACACTGCTTCTTACCCATCACTGTCATCAGAAGACTCTACAATGTCTGGTTCAATTAAAATAGTTTTACCTAAGTCGGGAATTTCCTCATCGTTTAATTCATTTTCAGAGTCCGAGAGAGTCAGCATGGCGTGATCGTCCTCCAGGAAGTAGTCCATCACAACTTTTCCCCACTGATCTTTGTTGATAGCGCCAGCTAAATTCAGGGCAGCAATGCTGTTGATAGCAGTAGCAACACTTTTGCAGTTCTGCATGGTTATATCTTTCAAAATGGCCACGGTAGCAACGATTGTCTACACATACTGAGCAGCTCATGTTATAGACAGAAGCCTGCAACATGGCAGACCAATCAGAACTCATCTCTCGAACATGTCCAGTCCATCCGTTATCTCAACCTACCATGGCTAGTGAAGGTCTCTGACTTTTTCCGTGGCTAAACCAACTAGGCTCGTAATTTTAACAATTGTATTTGTATTTACAGATGACATGCAAGTTTGTCATTAAGACACATGAACGTTCATGGGCGTATACCACAACAGTCTAGCAATTCAAAGGTTGCGCGTTCGAGTCGCGTCAGGAACAACTGTAGGATTTTAGCCAACCCTTCCTCTAACCCTTCTCCTAACCTTAACCTAATTCTCCTAACCTTAACCAAATTCTCCTAACCTTTTACATTAATTATCCCAACCTTTGTCATTATAGTTCTCCTAACCTTTAACATAAATTGTCCTAACCTTTGTCGCTAGTTCTCCTAACCACAAATGTAAATTCTCCCCATAATTGTCCTTTGTTGTTTCGACCCAACCAGCAACCTACTCTCAGAGCAATACATATAATAATATATGTCCTCCAAAATGCATGATAAATTACTTCATCCAATTCGTATGCTATTGTACGAACAGGTAAGATGTATGATACTATAAGTCCTCTAATTCATATGATAATGAACGATCACTATTCAATTCATAACGTAATGTAAAGTAATAAATCATACTAAATGGAGGGTGTCAATTTAAATACCAAATCCTACGAGTTGCCCTGAGACCAGGTTGGCATGATAGGAAAATAATAAGCCAATAAAGGAGTATTATAAAAGAAAAAGCAGTTTGAGACTGTTACTTGGTAGCCTGGTCCCAGATCTGTTTGTGCTATCATGCAACCTACTTGTCACTCATTGTCTTGCCAAACATGTTAGCAGAACTGGGACCAGACTAGTTTCTTGGATCAGAAGCTCCAAAATGAGAATGTTCTACATCTACTAAAACGACGGACCCGTCTCCCATGTAGGATGAGGCCCATATTTAACTTCTTCCCCTGACTTATTGCGTGTCAGACTTGTTCGAGGTCAGGAGGTCCTAGTTGAGTCAGGGGCTGCGTTTCAAATGCCCTGGTTATGGGCCAGTTCCTGTCGGGTTCCCAGAGTCCTCTCTGGCTGCATTTGTGTGTGAATCCCATGGCTGGTCTGGTCCACCCAGTCAAGTCAGCACTACTCTTGCCAGTGTGTGTGTGTGTGCGTTGTCTCTGTCTGTGTCTCTGTCTGTATCTCTGTCTGTGTGTGAGCCAGAGAGATATACTGTAGAATCCACAGGGCAGACAGACACACAGACAGGGTCATAAGAGTGTTTTTAGGTTTTAAGGATGAGGAGGACAGGATTGGTCTGCACTTTGTAATTTATTCATGGGTCGTTTCTGGGAAATTATGTACATCTATTTCTGTAAGACCATAATGCAACTCATGACATGAGTTAGGCTACTTTAAGTGGTCATGTTGTTTCTCAGAGAAATAATATCAGGGTTGCGTCCCGAATGGCACCCTACAGGCCCTGGTCAAAAGTAGTTCTCTATATAGGGAATAGGGTGCCATTTGGGATGCAGACCAGGAGTGAGTGCGTCTCTGGTTCTACTTTTCAAATTCCTTTTTGGTAATATAAACACATGATATAGACTTTAAAGGATTTCAGGGCTTTCCACACATTTGTTTTTGATTCCAAGAACAAGGTATTTCGTTAAGGAAAATATCTTAATTTTTGGGGGTTTGTTGCTTTCTGGTCTGGTTGCATACGAAGTACAACATTTATTTTGTTGAAGTGTGTTGTGCCTGTCTTGTCTGGACTTGAAAGGCATTGAGCCGCAAAGACACAAATTCATCACGGGACTACACAAGTTTAGTGACTCATACAGAAAACGTAAAAAGAAAATAAATAATGTGATGCCTGTCAGATGAATGATTAAATCACATGACTGATTGAAGCTCATCGCATTAGTACATTTTGCTTCAATTTAAAACTCAATTCAAACCATATTTATTTATATTCACATAATATTGGACTTGAATCAGACATCAAATCAAATCAAATTTGATTTGTCTCATACAACAGGTTTTAAACTTTACCGTGAAATGCTTACTTACGAGCCTTTTCCAAACAAAGCAGAGTTAAAAAGTAAGAAAAATGTGTTAAACATTTAAAAGGTAATAGTAACACAAATAATAAAAAGACTATATACAAGGAGTACCGGTACTGGTAGACATACAGTATAACATACAGTAATGTATGTATAGATACATATGACTATTAAACTACTATTTCATATGGCCAAAACTTTATGCAAGGGGAATGGAGCACATTGTTCTATCTAAGCCCTAAGACACCTCATCCAACTTAATCAACTTAATTATCAAGTTGAATAAGATAAATTGCTGGGCTTAAACCAAAATGTTCACCACTTTAGGTCCTCAGGACCAGGATTGGGAAATATTACGGATTGTTGGCTTTGAGGCAGTACTTTATTCATCACTTTAAAGCCATTTGTTCCTCCACTTGTCAATCACAGCAAACTCAAAGCTTTCCATTTCCTGGAACACATTTTCTTGCCCCATCTCTAGGGAGGAACTCGCCCCAAAGGCATGTACTGATCTAGGATCTGTTTTCCTGACCCCCAAGCTTAACCTTCACCATAATCAGCCCAGAGAAAGCGAACTGGCCCCAGAACAGGTGTTCTGTCCTTTAAAAAAACTAACCTGACTTCACCATTCCTCTGGTCCAGAGATGCTGAACAGCTAACTTGAGTAACAGCAACAGGAAATTTCACATTTCCAAAAACTTCAAAGTGTTCCCTTTCAAATGGTATCAAGAATATGCATATCCTTGCTTCAGAATTTGGGTATGTCATTTTAGGCGAAAATTGAAAAAAAGGGTACGATCCTTAAGAGGTTTAAAGGCCTGTCTCATCCATGTTAATGATCGCATATACTCATGACAATGTTGTGCTCTTTAGGCCATAGACTGTAAAACAAATATGGACGAAGCTATCCATGACGTCACCCCATTGTTTCCTATGAGAATGCTCAGTGGCGCATTTGATAATCAGGAAGTGTCATTTCAGCGTGTCGCCATCTTGCTACATGGAGGAGTTTTTGGAAACATTGGATGCGCAGTTTGAGCTACTCCAGGAAGTGATGTTGCAGGCTAGCTCAGGGCTGCCCCCTCTCATGGAGTATCTCAAGTTGAAGGCCGACCGAGTTACTGCAGGCTGCCATTAGCAACTAAATTATCCTTATAATTTCGTCTGTGTGTGATTTTAAAGTAATCGGTTCCAGGACATACATCTGGTGAAATATAAGTAATTATTGCTACCATAATTGGGTTAAAAACATTTTTTATATCAACAAATATTGACAACGAAGATCGCCATTTTCCCATTCTTTATAATGGGGGATCCTGTTTTCTGGAAACAATGCCTGCAGTACCGCGATCGGCTTTCAACTTGAACTCCTCAATGCGAGGGGGCAGTTGTTCGCCCCTGCTTTAGGCCACCAAACTGCTGTGTCAGTTAACAGTGCAAGACAGACTCAGTGGTTACTTGAGAAGAAAAACTTAACAACAGCCACACTCCATTTTGTCTTGGAACGTGGAACTGATCAGGGCTGATCAAGGGCCAACTGAAACATGAGTTCTTGGGAGTGGATAGATAGACAACACAAGATAAAGCAAAGCTAACCCAGCTGTGTGAGAACTTCAAGAAGAGACATCTCGCCAAGCGAAAAACATGTCATACTCACACAAGTATGCACGCACACACTCACGCACGCACGCACGCACGCACGCACGCACGCACGCACGCACGCACGCACGCACGCACGCACGCACGCACGCACACACACACACACACACACACACACACACACACACACACACACACACACACACACACACACACACACACACACACACACACACACACACATCTCATCCAGTGAAAAACACTCCATCCTAACACACATGCTCATCTATTGCCGGCTGGCCAAAGTCGGAGTCCTTTTATGGGAGTTCAGAACAAACGAATGCACTGAATGCTAGCTCCAGGCTAATGTACCGCTTTAATATTATTATAATGCTGAGCCAGGCAAAGACAGCCTGTACTCCCTCCACTCCACCTCAGCTGCAGGCTAGCTTTATTAATGTATTGACTACTTGAATTATTGATGTGTGGCATTATGATAATGCATTTGAGAGCACTGATGGGGCAGGGGGGATGGCAGAGGGGCTGAGTGGACACATATCTGACACACAGGCAGGCACACGTATACACACACACTTGCATGCACCAACACAATCCAAATAGATGCCACATTTGGCCTCCATTCCCATATACCCAAGCATTATCTTAACAGTCCATTAGGTACAGTGCCGTGCAAAAGTATTCTGACCCCTTGGGTTTCTTCTTTTATTGAGTTGAAACGTGGGATTCAAATTGATTGAATTATCATGTTTTGTCAACAATATACACAATGCTCTGTCATGTCAACGTGGATTTTTTAAAGATTGATAAAAAAAATCTGTAACTAAAATGTAGTAGAAGTATTCAGCCCATTTGTTTAGGCAAGCCTAAATTAGTACAGGAGTAACATTTGGCTTAACAAATCACATCAAAAGTTACATGGACTCTGTGTGAAATAATAGGGGTTGACATTATGTTTAATTGACTAATCTTCACTCTGTCCCCAAATTCAACTACAAAGATCAGGGAGGTTTTTGAGAGCCTCGTAAAAAAGGGGAGTGATTAGTAGATGGGCAACAATAGCAAATCAGACGTTAAATATCTCTTTAAGCATGGTCAAGTTAATAATTATGCTTTGCATCCTGTATTAAACCACCCAGACACCTCAAAGACACAGTTGACTTTCTGAATTGAGATGGAGCACAGGAATGAAACTGCTCAGGGGTGTTACCATTATGTCATTGGTGATTTTAAAACAGCTACAGAGTTCAATGGCTGTGGATGGGCGAGAACTGAGAATGGATCAACAACATTGTAGTGACTCCACAATAATGACTTAAATTACAGAATAAAAAGAAGAACACAAATATGCAAAACATGGCAAAGGATTGCACTTTTTGGTCTATGTTTGGGGCAAATCGAACACAACACATCACTGAGTAACTGCCTCCTTATTTTCAAGCATGGTGGTGGCTGTATCGTGGCATGGGTATTTTTAAGGATACCAGTAAATGGGAGAGGGATAAGCTAAGGCAAAATCCTAGAGCAAAACCTGTTTCAGACTGCTTTACACCAGACACTGGGAGGGGAATTCACATTTCAGCAGGACAATAATCTACAACACAAGGCCACATCTACACTGGAGTTGCTTACCAAGAAGACGGTGAATGTTCTTAAGTGGCCAAGTTACAATTTTTACTTAAATCTGCTGGAAATACTATGGCAAGACTTGATCACCAACATCTTAACAGAGCTTGAAGAATTTAGAAAATAATAATAGGCAAATATTACACAATCCAGGTGTGCAAAGTTCTTAGAGATTTACCCGAGAATACTCACAGCTGTAATTGCTGCCAAAGGTGTTTCTAACATGTATAGACTCGGGGAGCCGAATACTTATGCAACAACTATATATATATATATATATATATATACAGTGGGGAGAACAAGTATTTGATACACTGCCGATTTTGCAGGTTTTCCTACTTACAAAGCATGTAGAGGTCTGTAATTTTTATCATAGGTACACTTCAACTATGAGAGACGGAATCTAAAACAAAAATCCAGAAAATCACATTGTATGATTTTTAAGTAATTAATTTGCATTTTATTGCATGACATAAGTATTTGATACATCAGAAAAGCAGAACTTAATATTTGGTACAGAAACCTTTGTTTGCAATTACAGAGATCATACGTTTCCTGTAGTTCTTGACTAGGTTTGCACACACTGCAGCAGGGATTTTGGCCCACTCCTCCCTACAGATCTTCTCCAGATCCTTCAGGTTTCGGGGCTGTCGCTGGGCAATACGGACTTTCAGCTCCCTCCAAAGATTTTCTATTGGGTTCAGGTCTGGAGACTGGCTAGGCCACTCCAGGACCTTGAGATGCTTCTTACGGAGCCACTCCTTAGTTGCCATGGCTGTGTGCTTCGTGTCGTTGTCATGCTGGAAGACCCAGCCACGACCCATCTTCAATGCTCTTACTGAGGGAAGGAGGTTGTTGGCCAAGATCTCGCGATACATGGCCCCATCCATCCTCCCCTCAATACGGTACAGTCGTCCTGTCCCCTTTGCAGAAAAGCATCCCCAAAGAATGATGTTTCCACCTCCATGCTTCACGGTTGGGATGGTGTTCTTGGGGTTGTACTCATACTTCTTCTTCCTCCAAACACGGCGAGTGGAGTTAGACCAAAAAGCTCTATTTTTGTCTCATCAGACCACATGACCTTCTCCCATTCCTCCTCTGGATCATCCAGATGGTCATTGGCAAACTTCAGACAGGCCTGGACATGCACTGGCTTAAGCAGGGGGACCTTGCGTGCGCTGCAGGATTTTAATCCATGACGGCGTAGTGTGTTACTAATGGTTTTCTTTGAGACTGTGGTCCCAGCTCTCTTCAGGTCATTGACCAGGTCCTGCCGTGTAGTTCTGGGCTGATCCCTCACCTTCCTCATGATCATTGATGCCCCACGAGGTGAAATCTTGCATGGAGCCCCAGACCGAGGGTGATTGACCGTCATCTTGAACTTCTTCCATTTTCTAATAATTGCGCCAACAGTTGTTTCCTTCTCACCAAGCTGCTTGCCTATTGTCCTGTAGCCCATCCCAGCCTTGTGCAGGTCTACAATTTTATCCCTGATGTCCTTACACAGCTCTCTGGTCTTGGCCATTGTGGAGAGGTTGGAATCTGTTTGATTGAGCGTGTGGACAGGTGTCTTTTATACAGGTAACGAGTTCAAACAGGTGCAGTTAATACAGGTAATGAGTGGAGAACAGGAGGGCTTCTTAAAGAAAAACTAACAGGTCTGTGAGAGCCGGAATTCTTACTGGTTGGTAGGTGATCAAATACTTATGTCATGCAATAAAATGCAAATTAATTACTTAAACATCATACAATGTGATTTTCTGGATTTTTGTTTTAGATTCCGTCTCTCACAGTTGAAGTGTACCTATGATAAAAATTACAGACCTCTACATGCTTTGTAAGTAGGAAAACCTGCAAAATCGGCAGTGTATCAAATACTTGTTCTCCCCACTGTATATATATATATACAGTGATCCCTCGCCACTTCGCGGTTCACTTATCGCGGATTCGCTATTTCGCGGATTTTCATAATGCATTTTTTATTTTTTTTTGGTGCATTGTGCTCTGCATTCTGATTCGCTAAAAACTCACTCCCGCTTCTTGTATCAAAACATGCTACGAATTGTGCTATCATTTTGTCGTCTCGTGCAGTTATGTGTACGTACATAAAACAGCTTGGCAAATTTACATTAAGTTGGCCAGGAAGGAAGGAAGGACTAACGCTTGGTCGCTTAGCAACCATGGTGCGAATGGCCACTGAACTTAAGCGAGTAGCTGAGGAATGGGACCCTTTGATGAGCCGTTCATTACAGTTCTCCAACGTAATCGATGGTGGCATGTCGGTGTACAAGGATCTTTTTGCAAAGAAGAAAAAAGAGCGACAACAGCTGCCTATCACTATGCTCTTCTCCCGAACAAACACACCTGCACCGCGGGCTTCAGAAGAAGAGAACACTGCAGAGCGCAGTCAGGATGCAGCGGCCCAGTCTGAAGAGCAGTGAAACGGCCTACACGTGAGTCACTGTATTTGTATACATGTAATAGTTGCTAATTGTAAAAAAAAAAGAAGTTTTCTATTTCGCGGATTTCACTTATCGCGGGTCATTTTCGGAACGTAACCCCCGCGATAAACGAGGGATTACTGTATATATATATATATATATTTATTTATAAAAGTACACATTTCTTCCACTTTGACATTAAAGTATTTTGGGTAGATTATGACAAGAAAATGAACATTAAATCAATTTTAATCCAACTTTGCAACACAATAAAATGGGAAGAAATCCAAAGGGTCTGAATACTTTTGCAAGGCACTATCTATTGAACCATAAAGCAATGGCATCTGGATAATGGTCACTAGCACTGTAACTTGCAGAACAATAAAGAGACAGAGTGGCATTTCTGCAACACTTCCTTGGATACTGTAGTTGGCAGACACTTCATGACCTTAACGGTTTATCAGGATAGGTTCTCTTTCTCCAGAAATTATGTATTTTTATGTTTATGCAAAATAGCAAAGTTACTATGTCCAGTGTCACCTCCCTCTCTTTTCCTTTGGGCTTCTGCAGTATACAGTAAGTCCTGGTTGGTGTGCGGATGACGCAGATAGAAAAAACTTGATATGCCATGGGACATTGAGCATACAGACCACAGCATAACTGTCCTTGCACTACACTACACCCCAACACACAACTGTACAGTACATCCTCATTAATTTTCAACATGCTCAATACTTGCCATTTAGTCGAACACAGACAGACACACACACTCAAGAACAAGAACATCACAACGGCTCTTACAAATAGGTCTGTTGCATAATTTAGTGTCTTTTCCGAGTTTTCTATCCAGTTCAACTACAGCTAAACACGCAATATTGATGGGTACCTTTGAAATAATATAGATTCATACAACTTTCTGAATAGACCTCACAAATGTCCAAAATGAAACATTCTTAAAAGAACTCTCCAGCTTGTGCTTGATATCACAGGTGAAAATGTTGTCTTTTTATTCTTTAAAATGTTCAGACATTTTTGTTCAGAAGATCCTTTCCCTAAGTGGCTTACATCGCCTTTGCTAACACTTATCCCCATTCATGCAGCTGAATATCTACCCACTTGAGTAACATAGTAGGAATTGCCTCAAGGGGCATAGCACCTGGGAATTGAACTATTAACCTTTGGGTCACCAGTTAGATGGATTTCTAAGAACATGCATAATAGTCACCTCTGTCAGACTACAAAACATGTCAGGATGGATTAATGTTCAAAGAAGGTCTTGGGGTTGAAATTGTTTTTCTTATTGATTGTATTCACATGACAAAATGAGGGGGTGGTAGTAGGACGTAACATATCAAATGGATGACGTAGTACACAATTGTGCAATTTTCAGGGAGCGGTTTTGGCTCATGAGCACTACTTTCAAAACTACTGGCTGAAATTACTATACAAAACCTCTGGAGCATCACTAGCTTTCCCAGCATTCCCAGGTTTTCCAGAAATTCCAGTTGGAAGATTCCCGGAATAAGCAAGAACAAGGAATCCCGGAATCCACCGACAAGGTTTCTGGAAAACCTGTGAAATTTGCCAGAATATTGCAACCCTATATAATGATATTATTTTCTCTATTTTCTCCAAGGCGAGACGTTTGCGGAGAACTTAAGCCACACCGAGACGTGCCAGCCGTGCACCCGCTGCATGGGCCTTCTCCGCATGCAGACGCCCTGCACCGACTCCAACGATGCCATCTGTGTTTGCGACTACGGCTACTACCTCAACGAGCTGTCCAGCCAGTGTCAGAGCTGCACCAAGTGCCCTGAGGGCCAGGGCATGCTCTACAGCTGTGAACACGACCGCGACACCGTGTGCGAGGAGTGCACCAGAGATACCTTCTCTGACCAAGAGAGTTCGCGGGAGCCCTGCCTGCCCTGCACCATCTGCGACGAGGACGACGAGCTGGAGATCCAGGCCTGCAACTCCATCAGTGACACCGTTTGCCAAGGTAGGAGAGACAAAGCTCATGTTACAGAAAGACTGAAAGCCAATGTTAATATAGCATGCGGAACTCTGGAAGCAAATAGAGCTAGTGTAAAAAAAACAAGGTTATTTAGGATCCGTAAACCTCAAACACAGGCAGGAGGCAGACAGTCATAGTTACAGTTCTTTAATATGTATTTTCTCTTTTCGTTTTGAAGGGGATTACAATAAATTAAAACATTTTAATTTATTCTTGGTAGCCCGCTGTGGGTCCGTTCGGCAGTCGCGGTTGTCTCGGTCGTTGCATCTTGGTTCCGCTGGAGAGAGGGGAGAGCTGAAATCAGTAACGTAATCGCAATGAAAACGTAGCAGTACCTCAGTCACACAAGAGCTGCGGTTGACGTCGTTCGATCGTTTAGCTCTTTCCATGCAGGGTCTCATTCGCTTCAGTAGCAGCTCCCCTCTCCCCAGGTAGTGTTGATGGTTTGAGTGAGCCCTGTCATCTGCTCTGTAGCTGGTTTGCTGCAGTGTCGAATCCCCAGCACTGACTGAAGAGCTACCTTTATGCAGGTGGCAGCTTGTTAATGCAATGCTCATCATGTGTGTTGGGCCCCTGGAACCATTTCGGGCAACTACTTGACTCGCTCATTCCCTCATTCACTTAACCAGACAAACACAACAAAAAGGATTATAAATTTCAAGCAAAATATGTAATATATGAATAAATAGTTTAGGCCTATTTAAATAGTGATAACTGTAAAACAAACCACACATGTGGACTAAATAAATGAAGCACAAATCAGGAAAAGGGAGAAAACTAAACACACAAAGCCATGGCACACATATGACTAGCTCACACATCTAGTAGCTTGCAATGTCAAGGTAGGAGAGACGGAGAGCTAACACTACTGTACGTCAGCTACCTAATGTTACCGGGATGTATTGTAATATGGGGAGATCGGGAAGCAATTAGAGTTAGCTCACACACCGAGTGAGAGACCAAAACAGAGGCCACACGCAGGCAGGCGCACGCACGCGCACACACACACACACACACACACACACACACACACACACACACACACACACACACACACACACACACACACACACACACACACACACACACACACACACACACACACACACACACACACACACACACACACACACACACACACACACACACACACACACACACACACACACACACACACACACACACACACACACACTGTACATCGGTTCACATCCAGCACATACTTTTCTTGACATTCAGAGATGAGTTGGAGCCATTGTATTGTGTTGTCAATCAATGATGCATATTGTATAAAGAACCATCATCCGCAGTGCTAACCCTAACCCTGCACTATATCAGCCCTATATGACTCTATCAGATAATATCTCTATCTCCCTCACCACAATATGGACATTGTTGGGCTAGAGATGTAACTACCACTCCATACTCGTCTCAATGTCCACATAGACTCATCCCAAACAAAGACCACAAAGACCACCCTCTGTGTCTCCTGGGGCCACTTGAAAGGTCACGATCACTATTGGCTCAGAATTACTTTTATATCATTTCACCCCGTGGCCATCGCAGTCCTCCGAAACCTGGAATTCCCCATGATCAGCATCACCGCAGATTTCAATGTCTTCATGCTTCCTCCCTGGATTAAATCGATGCTTTATGTGAGCTCATTATAAAGGGAGTCTATTGAACAGTCATGGAAAGGCCTTTAGGGAGGCTGGGGGATGTGATGGCGTTATTTCGGTAGCGTACTGCAGACGGAAGGAGACCAGGACTAAAGGAAGTCTTTTGTGCTCTCCCATGATCCCTTTTTGGTGCGACCGGCTCTTTGATGGCCCAAGAGGCATGCTGGGCTATTTGAGGGACCTACATAAGATGAGTGAACCCTTTACACTTGTGGGGATTGGCCTGTATGGATAGTGCTAGATTAAAATGTGTCTTACAGAAGAAATACGAAAAGCATGGTAGCAATTGAAAGGAGATTATGGGAAAATTATTAGACTCAAGGTGAGGACACAACAGTTCACCTGACTCAAGACTGAATCCAAACATTAGACGTTTGATTATATGTGCATTTTATATTGACTATACTTTTCGCCGCATTTGTTGATAACGAAATCTGAAAAAATAGTCTGGATACATTCAGTAACATGATAAGACTATTCCTGGAAAATGTGGGGTAGGCGCAACAAAGGGTTTGAGTGAGAGGACTAACTGCCGTCTCCAAGTGGCCACACCAAAGTGTGCGGACTTCCTACGTCATTTCAATGCACTTTCATGGCTCTAACTATAAGGTGCCTTTTTGAGCTCTCCTAGCCGTGTCGTTGAGGAACTAGGGCAGGCACACTTGTTTTGTTTGGAACACGGCCCCGCATCCCCGCAATCACACAATTACTTTTGTTGTTTATCCAAAAACAGCCCATTATAAATCGAAATCTGGGTCAGGTGGGCATCATTTGAAAGCGTGTTCTATTGCCAACATAAATAGCTCAATTATAAAATATGATCTTAGTGTTAGGCTTTCACAATGCAATTCAGAGAAACAGAATGAGCCTATGGTTGTCTATTGTTAAAATTAATTCTGTTCAGAATAAACCAGGGTATGAAGCCATGTTGTCTTGTAACTATACATCAAACATAGTGATCATAAACGTTGACAGTGTATATGACATGCATTTTATTATAGGAAAATGTGAAGTGCTCATTTAGACTCTCGGGTGTTTGGCTTGCTTGTAGGACATCAAAGCTGTATTTATTATAATCGTCAATGTCTCATCTTTCAAAATACATAGAGTCCTAATTTACAGCAGTTCCCTCACTCAGACAGCTAAACATTTGCAAAAGTTTCCCTATTTGCTGGAGTGATGGGGGCAACTTATTGTACCGTGCGGTGCTTAACTTCAGAACGTCTGTCAGTCAAAACCCGTACAGCGCTGTGAAACGCATGGTCTGAGCTCTGACGTCATTTATAGCATGATACTGTACAGCCACTCCGTTCCAATTTAGGTGCTTATCAATGTCTAAATCTGCTATTTTTTTATTGTATTCCTTTGAAATTGATATATAGTTATGCTTGAGTTTGCGTAAGAGGAAGCTATATCAGCATGTACAGTTGAATAATGTTACATAAACCTCGGGAGTCAGGAAGCAGGTGCAGAATGTGAGTTCAATAATGATAAATACAAATGAAGAAAACATGAGAAGCGTACAGAATGTGAATGAAAGCAATACTACCTCGTGACTGATTTATACTGAGGGCTAAATAAAGGGAGAGAAATCAAGGAAATAATGATGTCCAGGTGTGCGTAATAATGGGGACCAGGTGTGCGTAATGATGGTTGCCAGGGTCGGGGGTTAGTAGACCGGCGACGTTGAGCAGGAGTAGGCGTGACAGTAAATGGCAGAATTTAGAGAATCTGTCAACAACAACCAAAATAGTAGCAAAACCATCAGAAAGGGGGAGATCAGTGACGAAGTCTGTGGACAGATGGGTCCAAGGCCGCTGAGGCACGGGAAGGGGAAGGAGTTTCCCTGCTGGAGCGTGCCGGGGAGATTTGGTTTGAGCATATACGGAGCAGGAGTAGCAGGCGTAGCGGGCGACCTCCCGCGTCAAGGTGGGCCACCAGTACTTAGTGAAGAGAGATTAAATGGTACGGGTAATATCTGGGTGTCCAGAGGCGAGGGTTGTGTGTGCCCAGGTCAACAGCCGATTCCTTACCCACGTAGGGATGTAGGTGCGCTCCGGAGGGCAGGTAGCAGGCGCATGTTCCCTCTGCAGAGCCTGGCAGATATCCACGTCTACGTTCCAAAGCACGTGAGCAACGATTCGAGAAGGTGGAATGATGGGCGCACTCAGGATCGGTACCTCTCCCTAGTCATGTAGACGGGACAGGGCATCGGCTTTGATGTTCTTAAAACCTGGGCGATATGACAGTGTGAAGTTGAATCTAGTGAAGAAAAGGGCCCAATTTGCTACGTGCGGGTTCAGCCGCCTTGCCGTCCATATGTACTCCAGGTGGTCTGTGAGATTGAGGAATGGCTCCTTGTCGCCCTCCAAGGAGCTCCTGGAAGCCGACGTCATAGTTCCTCTCTGCAGGAGACAGTTTCTTGAAGAAGTATGCACATGGTTACAATTTCTGTGGGTTACCTTGGCGTTGGGACAGGATGGCTCCCATGCCCACTTCTGAGGCGTCCACATCCATGACGAAGGGCATCATGGGATCTGGGGTTTTTGGGCAACGGGGCGGAGGTGAAACACTTCTCCGCTTTAACATAAAGGCGGTTATCCAGGAGGCGTCTCAGGACTACTCAGACATGAGCGATGTGATCCTCCAAGGTGGCCGAGTAGACCATGATGTCGTCGATATACATGACCACCTGGGGCTCGATCATGTCCCGGACCACCTCGTTCACGAATGCCTGAAACACTGACAGAGCATTGGCTAATCCATAAGGCATCACCAAGTACACGTAGTGCCCAGACGTCGTGCTGAAGGCCGTTTTCCACTCATCCCCCTCCCGGATGTGGATCAGATTGTAGGCACTCCGCAGGTCCAGCTTCGTAAAAAAATGGGAGAGGGTACCAATGGGAGAGGGTAGCGGTACTTAGTGGTGATGGAATTGAGACCTCTGTTAGTGATGCAGGGACGCAGACCCCCATCATTCTTGGTCACGAAGAAGAAGCCTGCCGACGCAGGAGATGTGGATGAGTGAACAAAACCCTGTTGGAGAGCCTCCTGGATGTACTCCTCCATGGCCTCGATCTCAGCCACCAACAGAGGGTAGACGCGGCTGTGCGATGGCGCAGAACATTCTAGCAGGTCGATGGCACAGTCCCAGAGGCAATGAGGAGGGAGACAGGTGGCTTGGGTCTTGGAGAACACCTCCCAGAGATCCTGGTAAACCTCCGGGATGTCGGGCTCGAGGGCAACCACAGGACTCTCAACCGACTTGAAACATCAGGGCAAAGGAAAGCAGGTCCTCCGACATCCGGGTGCCCAGTCTAATTTCCATCCTTAACCAGGAGATGGTGGGGTCATGACGTTGGAGCCACGGGAGGCCGAGGATAACTTTGTTCACTGGTGCGGTGATGATGAGGAAGGGAAGGCTCTCCTGGTGTATGGATCCCACGGTGAAGGTGAGTGGTGCTGTGACGAGTGTGATAATGCCTGATCCCACAGGTTGATTATCCAGGGAATGGACTGGAAGAGGAGAGCGGGTATGAGGAGATATTCATGGAGGAGACGATGGCCTGGTCGATGAAATTCCCTGCGGCACCAGAATCCACCTTAGAGGTAAAAACAACACATGAGTATCATCCAACCAGTGAAATGGAAACCAGGAACGGTTTGGTGGAAACCATATCTCCATTGGTTCAGGCTCTGCCTCAGGACGGCCTAAGGAGGGAGGCGAGTGGCGAGGTGGGCTCAAACAAACACTCAATATTTGAAAGTAAATAAATACTCTGTGAACCCACGTCCTATATGAACATGATTCAGAGTCTGATGTAATTCTGCAGTCTGCAGATGGCTTATACAGTAGTGCACTTACCAGTAGCATCTTAATCTAGATTTTCATTCCAGGCATGAAGTTTCACAGACCACTGTTTTGTGTTTCGTCCTCATCATCATATATTACTCTTGAATCTAACCTAATCATGTACTCTTACTATCTGATCTAATCGTTTTAAGGAGCACATGATTCATCATTACTTCTCAATCTGTATCCCTGCCAGATGTCCTTATCCATTAAGGATGTGGAGTGAGTTGATGCAGCCTTAAGGCTATAGAGTTGATGCAGCCTTAAGGCTATATACTGCCAGAACCTAGTTAGCAGGGTGGAGAGAGAGAGACATAGAGTGAGTGAGAGAAAGAGAGACCGAGAGAGCGAAAAAGAGAGAGAGAAGAGAGAGAGAGAGAGTAGGAAGGGGGAGACACTGCTTCTTGTTGTAACTCAAGCGGTGAGAGAGATCAGTGCATTTAAAAATAGAAGGCATCAGAAAAGTCATTGTGTCCGTCCATTGACATTTACACTGTATCCAATTCATTATTTGTATGTCTTGCGAAGTATATTTTTGTCGGCCATTGGGATGATTCGGCATTCTAGCCAGCTCATGAAAGTGTAGGGAGTTGAAAAAAGATCTGCGATGGTTGAGAAATGGTTGTGTTGACCTTAGTTCCGCCAATAGCTGCTGTGAAAATCCAATTTCCCCCTCATTACCAAAGGGATTACTGTTAGTGTTATATCGAAGATTTGAGAAGGAATACTCTCACCAGTCCTCTCCTTAGAACACAATGATGGTCATATAGAACATACTCTGAGTGTGTCACAAATGGCATCATATTCCCTATACTGTACAGTGCACTTCTTTTGACCAGGGCCCAATGGGTGGGTTTTCCTGTGGGTCCTGCTTTTTGTTTCACATCCATGGGCTTATTAACACTAAAGATAACAATGACATTATTAATAATATATATATATTTTTTTAACAATGGCAACACTAGCTATTCTATCTTGGAATTTGAGAGGCCTAAACTGTCCTATTAAACGTTCCAGCTGCATTGATCTTCTAGCAAGAAACCCTGTTGATATAGCAACGCTCCAAGCAACACACCTGCTCCAAAAGGATTCACATAGAATAGAGAACCATTTGTACAAACTGGCTGATTTTTCATCAACCCCAAACAAATCTAAAGGTGTGATCCTAACGATACATAAGAAACTCAAAATGCACATGTTGGGTAAAGGTGAAGACCAAGAATGCAAAGTCACTTTCTTTAAATGGAAAGAAAATTGCCTTTATTAATGTGCATGCTACAAATTCATATGATGATGATGTTTTTTTATTCTCTGAACAGCATATTGTTAGGATTAACTGAATTCCATCTGGTTATTGGGACAGTCATGAAAGCCATTTTTGGACATAGTAAGACTAACTTCAATCCACACGCAACCAAGGCTCTCTAGCATATACTCTTTGATTACAACCTCATTGATGCCTGGCATCCTTCTCATAATCCTGAAGCAAAAGAGTACAGTTATTCAAGCAGGCGTAAATCATTCTCACAAATCGATTTCATACTATTATCTACTCCTCTATTTTCTTTAATTAAGAAAATAGAAATTACTGCCAAACATCAAATTTCCGAATCTGCTAAAAGATCCACGAGATGGATTTCTGCGATCAATTTGACATGAAATAAATTAATTCATAATGATCAATACAAATTCAGTCGGACCCCTGGATTCTATGGGATGCCACCGAAAGTTTTACAAAGAAATAATGCATTTGCATTTGCATCTGGGTTGAATAAATCACTATTAGAGAAGATATCACCTCGCTGGGAGCCCAAATCTCTCTCAATGAACTCAATAGAGCATTGGATATCATGAATAAAGGCAAATCACCTGGATGGGATGGTTTTCCTCCTGAGGTATATTTAAAATGTTGGAATCAATTAGGTCCACTATTGCTTTAAATAATGAGTACAGCTGTTCACAAAGGTTCATTTGGGAGAGATGTGAATACAGCACTAATTTCGCCCCCCCAAAAAGTTAAGATGCCACCCAGTGTTCTCACTATCGTCCCCTATCTTTGATAAACACAGATATTAAACTGTTTTCTAAAATACTGTCATCCCGTCTCGAGAACTTACGTACCCAAATTGGTCCTCATGGACTAAAGCAGGTTTGTTAAAAAGCGTTTATCCTCGGATAACCTCTGTCGACTTTTACAAATCTTCGATGCTTCATCAGAAACAACAGCTCCTTGGGCTGTATTGTCTCTCGATGCAGAAAAAGACTAGAATGGTCATATCTATGGTCTGTCTTGGAACCGATGGGAATTGCCTCCATTTTCATTAATATGGTTAAAATACTATATTCCAATCCCTCATCCATAGTTATAACAGGCAATATCTGCTCTGCTCCATTGAAAATGACTAGAAGCCTCAGACAAGGCAATCCAATTTCGCTTTTGCTATTCTTATTATCCATGGAACCCCTGGCCTAGGCAATTTGTCAATCGAAGGAAATAACATACATTTCCATAAAATCTACTGATCACTTCATCTCATTATATGCAGACAATATTTTACTACCTTATATCTAGACATTGTATCTATCGCTCCCAAACGCATTGAAGATCATAGACACATTTAGCTTAATCTAAAGCCCTACAGTACTGCCACTCAAGACCCCGATGGAGGACTCCATCTCTACTTATGGAATCCCAATTGTTTCCCTTTTTAAATATTTGGGAGTAGATATATTTCCTTCCCTATGGTAAAACCATTGCCAGAAACTTTAACAGAACGCTCAGATCAATTAAATCCAACCTCAGCAGATGGAATAACATCCTAGTTACTTTAACCAGCAGAATATCTATTATCAAAAGGAATATATTGCCACAGCTGAATTTCTGTAGAGGTGGGAGGCATACTTTCTTCAAAGGGGGGATGGAAGAACGCATCCAAAAGTAAGTTTGTTCTGAAGTGTCTGTCCTATATCTGAGAGATATAAAGCAGTGCACGATGTAGGTACTAAGGTGCCATTTGAGACGCACCCTCCTTGATGCTAGTCCCTTGTAAGTGGAGTTGACGACCAGTAGCGTCTCAAGTGAAATGATGATGGTTATCTAAAGGAAAGTGCAATATGCCTTCGACTCTGATCCATGCCAGTGAGGCCACCGTGTAGAGGTCAAACTTCGTAAGCCATGGGAGGCTATCATATCATGTGACAGAGGTCTGTTTGGGAGGTTAGAGTGGTTCAGAACCTCCCCAAGGGACATGACTGAGATGGAGAAAACGACAAAGGGTTAATCCCAAAAATCCCTGCCGGGTTCAAATTGCTCCAACGTTGAAGTCGATGAATGAAAACAGCCTAGTTAACCATAACCAAGCCTCAGTCAGAGCGACATCTTCGGTGTGCTCGTAAATCAACTTGGACAAAGTGATGTTACTGTGGAGTGTATGTGATTCATCCTCAATGGAATGCCGGTGCTGTACAATGCTCCGGGGTGAAGTTTCCCCTAGGTAGATCTAGAATCAGATTCTCCTCCCCCAATCTTAATCTCAACCATTACCGGGGAAAATGCAAAACTGATCAGCGTCTAGAGGCAACTTCACTGTACACCCTGTACAAAGGAAGATGGGGCCGTGAAAGTGCTGTGTAATATGGCTAATAACAGGATCGGTTTACAGGGTGACAGATGTGTTTGTCTGTTGAGCCCTGAGGGTTATTGTTACATGCACACACTGTGTGTGTGTGTGTGCATATGGTCATGTAGCACGTGTGCTCACATACTGTACATGTGCGAATATGTGTGTGTGCTCTATACAATAGCTAAAACAGGTTGGTAAGCTAGCCTTATTGTAGCAGCTTTCTCTTGGACCATGACTGGGTAAGCAGTCCTAAAGGTCCTCGTGTCCAGTTCTTATCAATTTGAAGCACTGGCTGAGTACCTCAAGGATAGTGGGGAAGAGGAGGACACTATCCATGGCCTCCCTCCCTCCTTAGGATTATACCCCAGACACGCTGCACATGTTCTGGGCTGGCCCCTAACCCAAGGCTGGGGCACCTGGATGTATGGCCTCAGGGCCAAGGGTAGTGAAGAGGTTGACAACAAACACACGCACACGTATATTAACATAGGTTTACAAACAGTGGTGTAGTGGAGGCTAAACGCACATACCCACCTTTTTTTTGGGGGGGGGGGGGGCGCATGCGTTTACCCACCTTTTGCGCAAAAATGTATTGAAAGTTTATGGAGTGATACAGTACTTTACTTACTGTGAACAGCGGTCATTATTTACCCACCTATATTTTTTACCACTACTACACGCACACGCACACACACACACACACACACACACACACACACACACACACACACACACACACACACACACACACACACACACACACACACACACACACACACACACACACACACACACACACACACACACACGTTGAGGTTCATGGGCTGACTTATTGGACATGACAGAGCATTGTACACAAGGTCAGGTGGGGATCAGAGGAGAGGGAATGGAGGAAGCATCGGGCCAAGTGCATTCTGTTATTAGTTGGGTAGGTGGGGGAGTAGGGGGGTGGGCTAAGGCTGTTTCCTTCCTGTGTTTGGTTGACATTAACGATTGACAGACTGCCCTCAACAAATCGGGAAAAGGAGTGATCAACTAACCAGCACCATATACCAATTTTTTTGTGGAAACCGGGTTACAGAGATTTACCGAGACTTGCTGCCCAAACCCACTCCCGTTTTCAAGGATAAATAACTGCCAGAAACTGGTCAATTATAATCAATTATTGATATGAACAGCATGACGTGAAATTGAACTGTTAAATTATATTCAATGTCTAATTCTGGCTTTTCTATAGCCTTCTTTGCTCTGCTATCTGATCAATAATGATCAATAATCATGGCTCAGTGTATGCTGTTGTAATAGCCTATCGCATTTACTATATTGGTTATGCATATTGTTTATGCTGAAACTGTATGCACAACCTTGAAATACAGTTAGTAGGCCTACGGTAAAGTAATGCCACTGATGCAGAATGCAAATATGCAGGCGCAGAATAAAATGTAGCCTACAGGCAGTTCGAGAAGTGGATTGATCCGACATTCAGGCCTACACCCCCAGCACTTGTGAGGCAAGAGGGGGCTTCAGCAAGTGCAGAGGGGGCTTCAGCAAGTGCAGAGGGTGCTGTAGCAGCCAAACGTCCTAGAATGATGCAGTCTGACCTCAAGCTGACGCAAGCGCGGAATTCAATTCTAGCCGAAATGGCTGCGAGCGACGGATTCTCCTACCATGCCATTGCAAACAGCATTGTGCTTCACACAATCTTCCTCACTTTCTCCAATGTGCTGCTCAGCTCCCCTCTCAGCTCACACTGGGGTGTCTTTTTCTTCACACTATCCATCTTCTTCAGCATCAACACAAACTTTGTGTAGCCAAAAGGCTCACGTTTCATTTATTTTATGCTGCGGCCATATTTGGATCTTAATTATTATTTTGTTGCTCAGAATTTTCCTGCAGGAAATGCAAACTTGTAGTGTATTGGAGGTTTCAAAAGGCTTGCAAAGTTTGTAATTTCGACGTAAAAATGTCCCACTTGATTTGCCTTAACAAAAACATATATCAATCCCTAAAAGAAATGCCAATTAATTATAATCCACATAATAATTCAAATTGCTTGAAGCAAACTGGCTCAGATTAAGATGCTACGTATGTACTCTAGCCTATGTGTTTTGACCAACATATTATTTTGTGAAAAGCCAGATTTATTCGAATGAGAGAGAGAGAAAGAAAGAGAGAGAACGAGAGAGAGGGAGATTTTATGTTCCATAGAATTACCACATAATAAGCTGAGGCGACTGGTGAGACCCTCACCCGGGCCTAATAACTTGAGACTATTTTGTCTGTCTGCCTCTACATCTGTCTGTCCGTCCATCCGTTTGTCTTTGTAAAGTGTGCCATTGTAAGGCCATAGCGCGGGCTCCCCTCTTTGAGTCCACTTTTGGCTTCTATGGCCTTGCATCAGTTCTATTGACTTGGGCTATATGGCCACAGTTGACCTTCTCTCCTTAACCCCATTGCTCTCTGTTCAGCACAATACAAGCCTTGTGCCGATGAAGGGAGTTTTAAGTCTCCAAATTCCACGCATGTAGATGCAAAGAATTGTCTCCTTGTGTTCAGGACTCATAACAAATAACGAATGGAGCAGTGTGGCCGTTTTCTGGAATGTTCTGTAAATTCAGCCCTTCGACATTCCAAGAAGAATTCTTGGAGTTTCTTTTTTAATTGCAGCGTTGTGTTTCGGTCCAGGGATGACCGCAAAACTTGTGCCGGGGCTCGTGCCGCTTCCATTCATGGCCAATTTTCCAGTTTTATAGCCAAGTCCCTGTGATAGATGGATGATGTGTTGGAAGCTTGTATGTCGCATGGCCAACCCTTCCCAACGGTCATTTTTATCAGCTATATGCTATAGTTATCAGATATCTGCATTGAGCATGGCATAAATGCAACATGCAACAATTTCAACGATTTTACAGTTAACATAAGGAAATCAGTCAAGTGAAATACATTCATTAGGTCCTAATATATGGATTTCACATGACTGGGAATGCAGATACCTTACAAAAAAAGAAAGGGGCATGGATCAGAAAACCAGTCAGTATCTTCTGTGACCACCATTTGCCTCATGCAGCGCGACACATCTCCTCTGTCAAAGCTATATATTCAAGTTATATGAACTCTTGTCTTTATTTGTAGTTATTTATCAGTAATGAATGTTGGTCCTTGGTCCTCTGAATCTTCTCCAGCAGTCCACATCTAATTGGGAGAAAAGGCTCTTAGTTTTCTTCTGTTTTCCCCCAGCAGGTTATTAAGGAACACATTTTATGAACGATGTATACCAATACCTTTGTTCAATAGCACATGCCTGACTTTTTAGACCTTATTCCTCAATTTGATCATTTGGGTGAAAGGAGGAGCAGAGGTTGCAGATGAAAGCAACAAGGGAAAGACAGGTAGAGGAGGGAGTGACAGCGAAGAGAGAGGAAGAGAGACAGAGGGGGGTGGTGCAGAAGCAGAGCGAAGGGAGAGAGGCTAAAAGGGGAGAGACGGAAGAGAGGTTAGGAGAAAGGGGAACAGATGCTGAGAAGAGTGTCCCGGTCGATAAAAGCGATGGAGTTACTCCTCTGCACTCTCAGGTTTCGGCGGGTGACCTCTAGCAGTGCCTATCACATTCTGCCGCAGAGCAGACACACACACACGCGCGTGCAAGCACGCACGCACACACACACACTCAGCAACACCTGTGCACAAGTCCATCCGCATATGAATAAACACAGGGGTGTGTGCACAGATAAATGAGAAAGGTCAAGGGGAGCGAGAGAGAGAGAGAAAGAAATAGAGAGAGCCAAGTAAGAGCTAGCCATATAGCCAGAGAGAAAGAAAGATCAGGTGAGGAGAGAGGAAGCAACAACAACGGTTTGTTGTGAAGTCCTTCATAAGCAAGCCGTATAATATTTGTATTGGCAGAAATGACGTCATTACATGCGGAAGTACATTTTTTGTCACTGAGTCTGAGCAATGAATGAATGTCACAATTTCTGAAATACTTTTTAAGCAACTGTTAAGTTACTTAACTGGATTCTAGGACAGGACTGGGCTTGTGGTGGGCAACGTTACAGTTTTGGCACCACTCAAGCGTAATGACATGTAATAAAAACATGGTTGTGTCGGAAACCCCTCTTTTCTCCAGCCCTGAAACCATAACCCTACACTGTGGAGTCTGTAAAAGACTAGGAACACTGTTGACTACAGTATTCAAGAGGTTGGAATGCAGAATGGTCAGGGCTTTTTCAGGTGTGGCCAGCTACTGAAATATATACACACACACACATTTATGAGTGCCTAGTGAAAGTCTACCCACCCCTTGCAGTCTTGACATGTTGCTGCCTTCAAATGTTATCTTAAAATTGATTAAACTGGATTTTTGTATTTATTTTTTTCGAGGCCAGCATTCTTCTTTCACTGTGCAGGGAGAGATTATAAGTACACACCGATTCCCAAATTTATAACGTTTATTGCGCATGGAGAGTCGCGTGGAGATGAACAGATTTGGTTCAGTCGGTTCAGTTCAGTCAGTCATCCTGAAGAGCCCTTCCCATCTAGCTAGTTTATGCTTGTGGCTAGAAAACATCAGCGAGAATTTGAAACTTGCCTGCCGAAGTTGGGACTTTGGGAGTGTTCAGAATCATTCTGTTTTTATCTGAGTAATGTTTTATCATACACTACCAATCAAAAGTTTTAGAACACCTACTCATCCAAGGTTTTTTCTTTATTTTTACAATTTTTTACATTGAAGTATAATAGTGAAGACATGAAAACTATGAAATAACACATATGGAATCATGTAGTAACCAAAAAAGTGAAAACAAATCAAAATATATTTGAGATTCTTCAAATAGCCACCCTTTGCCTTGATGACAGCTTTGCACACTCTTGGCATTCTCTCAACCAGCTTCACCTGGAATGCTTTTCCAATAGTCTTGAAGGAGTTCCCACATATGCTGAGCTCTTGTTGGCTGCTTTTCCTTCACTCTGCGGTCCAACTCATCCCAAACCATCTCAATTTGGTTGAGGTCGGGGAATTGTGGAGGCCACAGCCTGGAGGTGTGTTGTGTCATTATCTAAATAAATCACAGACAGTGTCACCAGCACAGCACAGCACCCCCACACCATGACACCTCCTCCATCCTCCACGGTGAGAAATACACATGCGGCGATCATCCGTTCACCCACACCGCGTCTCACAAAGACATGGCGGTTGGAACCAAAAATCTCAAATTTGGACTCCAGACCAAAGGACAAATTTCCACCGGTCTAATGTCCATTGCTCATGTTTCTTGGCGCAAGCAAGTCTCTTCTTCTTATTGGTGTCCTTTAGTAGTGGTTTCTTTGCAGCAATACGACCATGAAGGCCGGATTCACGCAGTCTCCTCTGAACAGTTGATGTTGAGATGTGTCTGTTACTTGAACTCTGTGAAGCATTTATTTGGGCTGCAATTTCTGAGGCTGGTAACGTTAAATAACTTATCCTCTGCAGCAGAGGTAACTCTGGGTCTTCCATTCCTGTGGCGGTCCTCATGAGAGCCAGTTTCATCATAGCGCTGGATGGTTCTTGAAATTTTTCAGATTGGCGGACCTTCATGTCTTAAAGTAATGATGGACTGTCATTTCTCTTTGCTTATTTGAGCTGTTCTTGCCATAATATGGACTTGGTCTTTTACCAAATAGGGCTATCTTCTGTATACCAACACAACTGATTGGCTCAAATGCATTAAGAAGAAAATAAATTCCACAAATTAACTTTTAAAAAGGCACACCTTTTAATTGAAATACATTCCAGGTGACTACCTCATGAAGCTGGTTGAGAGAATGCCAAGAGTATGCAAAGCTGTCATCAAGGCAAAGGGTGGCTATTTGAAGAATCTCAAATATAAAATATATTTTCATTTGTTTAACACTTTTTTGGTTACTACATGATTCCATGTGTTATTTCATAGTTTTGATGTCTTCACTATTATTCTACAATGTAGAAAATAGTACAAATAAAGAAAAACCCTTGAATGAGTAGGTGTTCTAAAACTTTTGACCTGTATATTTTTTTTTACAAAAATATAACAGACATTAATGCTGTAATTGTACATTTTCGGTGAAATCACTACAATAAATGTGCTTTAGCTGTTACCCTGGCCGGATATTGGCTACAGTATCTAGCTGCACTACATGACCAGAAGGTATGTGGACACCTGCTCGTCGAACATCTTATTCCAAAATCATGGGCATTAATATGGAGTTGGTCCCCCCTTTGCTGCTATAACAGCTTCTACTCTTCTGGGACGACTTTCCACTAGATGTTGGAACATTGCTGCAGGGACTTGCTTCCATTCAGCTACAAGAGCATTAATGAGGTTGGGAACTGATGTTGGGCGATTAGACCTGGCTCGCAGTCGGTGTTCCAATTCATCCCAAAGGTGTTCGATGGGGTTACGGTCAGGGCTCTATGCAGGCCAGTCAAGTTCTTCCACACCAATCTCGACAAACCATTTCCGTATGGACCTCACTTTGTGCATGCTGAAACAGGAAAGTGCCAACCCCAAACTGTTGCCACATATTGGGAAGCACTGAATCGTCTAGAATGTAATTGTATGCTGTAGCGTTAAGATTTCCCTTCACTGGAACTAAGGGGCCTAGCCTGAACCATGAAAAACAGCCCTAGACCGTTATTCATCCTCCACCAAACTTTACGGTTGGCACTATGCATTGGGGCAGGTAGCATTCTCCTGGCGTCCGTCAGACCCAGATTCGTCCTTCGGCCTGCCAGAGGGTGAAGCGTGATTCATCACTCCAGAGAACGCATTTCCAATGCTCCAGAGTCCAATGGCGGCGAGCTTTACACCACTCCAGCCAACGCTTGGCATTGCGCTTGGTGATCTTAGGCTTGTGTGCAAATGCTAGGCCATGGAAACCCATTTCATGAAGCTCCCGACGAACAGTTCTTGTGCTGATGTTGCTTCCAGAGGCAGTTTGGAACTCGGTAGTGAGTGTTGCAACCGAGGAGAGACAATTTTTACACGCTACGCGTTTCAGCTCCTAGACATTTCCACTTCACAATAACAGCACTTATAGTTGACCGGGGCAGCGCAAGCGAAATTTTACGAACTGACTTGTTGGAAAGGTGGCATCCTATGACAGTGCCACGTGGAAAGTAACTGAGCTCTTTAGTAAGGCCATTCTACTGCCAGTGTTTGTCTATGTAGATTGCATGGCTGTGTGCACTATTTTATATACCTTTCAGCAACAGATGTGGCTGAAATAGTCAAATCCAATCATTTGAAGCGGTGTCCACATACTTTTGTATATACTGTATAGTGTACTTCCCTTTCTTTACTGAGGCAAGCGGGAGCAAAGGACACTGTGTTGTTGTGCTGTCGGCTTGCAGCACAAACTATCCCCATTGAGCAGTGTATCACTGTGACATCCAGATGGTTACTTCCAATATTACAAGTTATTTTCTCGTATATGCTGCTATCCTACTAGAAAAAAATCAA
Organism: Salvelinus alpinus; assembly: GCF_045679555.1. Lineage (NCBI taxonomy): Eukaryota > Metazoa > Chordata > Actinopteri > Salmoniformes > Salmonidae > Salvelinus > Salvelinus alpinus. Next base: position 29,843,308 of record NC_092088.1, read on the forward strand.
GTGGGATGGTACAAATTGGAGATGGTGACCAAAACCAGATGGTGACCAATAACGTTACGTCAAGTTATTTCTCCCTTGCTCATCGAAATAAACATCGCTTGAAGAGCTTATTTCCAAAATGCTGTATCCACAATTTTTTCACATTTATGTTTTTTCAACAGAGATTATTGTGTGTGTAAAATATTACTGTTCTCAGATGTTTTATTAATAGATTTTAGTTGTGTATTAAAATGTTTTTTTTGCAACCACTATATATTGGTTGTTTAGCTGTAATGGAATGTTTGTATACTGTATATTTATGGGTTTGTCTCACCTAGCTATCTTAAGATAAATGCACTAACTGTAGTTCGCTCTGGATAAGAGCATCTGCTAAATGACTAAAATGTCAAATGTAAATGTTTTACATACCTATCTCATATTACTATCAACAAGGTGTTGAAAGCATTCCACAGGGATGATGCCCATGACTCCAATAATTCCCACATTTGTGTCAAGTTGGCTGGATGCCCTTTGGGTGGTGGACCATTCTTGACACACACAGGAAAACCCAACGGAGTTACCATTCTTGACACGAACCGATGTGCCTGGCACCTACTACCATATACCCTGTTCAAAGACACTTAAATATTTTGTCTTGCCAATTCACCCTCTGAATGGCACACATACACAATCCATGTCTCAATTGTTTCAAAATACTTATTTAACCTGTCTCTTCCCCTTCATCTACACTGATTGAAGTGGATTTAGCAAGTGACATCTATAAGGGATCATAGCTTTCACCTGGATTCACCTGGTCAGTCTATGTCATGGAAAGAGCAGGTGTTCTTAATGTTTTGTCCACTCAGTGTATAGCATTTAGCTAAAAAACATGATTGTTTGTCTTAAAATGGGTATATAGCATTTTGGAAAGAAACTCTTTGCTTTCTTTTACAAGTTGTAACTAGCGCCATGTTGCTGTTGCCATCTAGCCAGGATAAACTAGCTGGGAAGGGTTTATCAGGATGACTGACTGAACTGAATCCATTCGTCTCCACCCTCGACTCTGAACTCCGTGACATACGTCATAGATTTGGGCACCGGGCGTGTCCGTACAGCTTCTCCCCACTGTGGAAATCCTCAATGTGCGTCTTGCTAGCTGTCAATCAAATGACGAGGTGCTGAAGCTCGTTGGTTGGAACTCTAATTGCTAGCAGGCTTGCTACATGGGCCCCGCTTGCAGTACTCAAAATGGTGCCACACAGCTTCCAGAAAACCATTGCGTTCAAACTAGGGATGTCATGGCTAATTGAGGTAAGACAGTAATTCTGCTAATAGATTATGCATGTATGAACTACACGTAGACACATCCAGCCCAAAGCAGGAAGGTAAAAAAATACATACGTAGTTGCCGAAGTTCCAGAACATCTCTTTATTACTTGGTGGAAGCACCTTGCTTTTCAAGTATTGTGGTGGCAGTGTCATGTTATGGGGTATGCTTGTCACAGGCAGAGACTGGGTAGTTTGTTAGGAACAGAATAACTATTAAATATACCATGGCTAAAAAAAAATTGGGAAATGTTTTTAACATCCACGGAAGTAGCTAGCAAGTTTACTAGACAGCTACTGTAACCTAACGCACTTCTGTACATCACGCTGTAACATACAATTTACCTTATTTTAGCACCCCAAAAACGAAATACTTCCAGGTCAACTGTAATATGAATACCATTGTATAGCAAAATTTCTCCCCTTTCCAGCAAAATCAATGACGAGACCTTCATGCTGCCCGTGTCTGCGTGATTGAAGAAGACAATGAGCTCCATCGGGTCTTTAAAAACAATTACGGGTGGGGAAGTGAAACCTACTTTGTGATAGGGAAAAGGGGGAGATAAGCCGTGCGGTGAAACTGCTTTTTTCACCCGATCTGTCAAACTTATCACCTCTAAAATGTAAACAAAACACTATAAAGAGTTTATATAATGTGTCATTACATACCTATTTGAAGGTTTATGTCGAATTTGAATCGGGTTTTTAGGGCGTCGCTAAAGTTATCTTCAGAAGTAAACAGCGGCTGTCGCGGCTTTTGAGAGTGATGGCTTGCAGTGATGACGCAAAAAAAATGAACTGCGAGTGAAGCGCTACACCTGGTGGAGAGAGGCTGTACGACACAGAATGAGTTGCTTTATGCGTGCTGTACGTTACGTCATGACACGTCACAATTTAACGTACAGTGTCGGGGGTCAGGGGTCTGTTTTTTCTACTTTTCTCCAATACTATCGGGCCATACCATGTCAATCATTTTCATTTCATTTTTAAGTGGTTAGAGCGTTGAGCAAGTAACCGAAAGCTGACAGGGTAAAAATCTGTCGTTCTGCCCCTGAGCAAGGCAGTTAACCAACTGTTCCCCATGCGCCGAAGACATGGATGTCGATTATGGCAGTTAGTATCAATTGCAGATCTCCTCTTATGGGAGCCGGCAGCATTGATAGTCTATGTTCGCTAGTTAGCTAATTAATTATGTTCTCAGATCTACTTAGCTAGCTAGTTCATACTAGTGTCTGGGTGTCGGTATTTCAGAGCAAGTTCAACCATCATTTCCCCCCGGGAATGCTGTGCCATGATAGTGATGTGCCATGTAGTGATCTGATGTGCCATGTGCCATCACTATCAGAATAAAATGATATGATACCAAGGTAAAAGGCAGTTCGATTTGGCTGCTGGGGGTCAAGGAAGAAGTAGACCTAATTTTTTTATCAGTGGAATGCCCAATGGAAGCAGAGTATGATAGCTAAGGAGATGGAGAAAATTCTGCCGTTTGATTGCAAATATGCGGAGGGAGTCGAAAAGAGAAGTTGTATAAAACACCTGTCTGCGGATTACATCTTAAAACTAAGGGCATCCATGGGATCCATGACAGAGAGGGAGAAGCGTTAATCCATGTACATGGGTAAGAAGAGTCTAGCTAGCTACATTTTCAGATATTATAAGTTTCTAATTTTGTCTGAAAGTCATTTTCATTGCAAGTTAATGCATACTGTTAGCTAGCTAGCTAACATTAACTTCTTATGGCTGCAGGGGCAGTATTGAGTAGCTTGGATGAAAGGTGCACAGAGGTGCCCAGAGTAAACGGCCTGCTCCTCAGTCATAGTTGCTAGTATATGCATATTATTATTAGTATTGGATAGAAAATACTCTGAAGTTTCTAAAACTGTTTGAATTATGTCTGTGAGTATAACACAACTCATATGGCAGGCAAAAACCTGAGAAGTTCCACTTCCTGTTTGGATTTTTTCTGAGGCTGCTAGATTTTCAACCAAGCTCCCAATGAAATTACAGCGAGATATGGATTACTTTTCCTACGGCTTCCACTAGATGTCAACAGTCAATACAACTTTGTCTGTTGATTCTAATGGGAAGGGGGGCCGAAGGAGACAGGAATGAGTAATCACTGCCATGAGGTGACCATGCATTGACCACGCGCGTTCACGTGAGAGGCAGCTCCGTTCCATCGCTCAACTGAAGTCAATGTAATTCTCCGGTTGGAACGTTATTCAAGATGTATGTTAACAACATTCTTAAGATTGATTCAATACATCGTTTGACATGTTTCTACTGACTGTTACGGAACTTTTGGACATTTCGTCACGTCATAGTGGACGCGCTTTGTGACTTTGGAATTGTTTACCAAACGCGCTAACCAAAGTAGCTAATTGGACATAAATAACGGACATTATCGAACAAATCAAGCATTTATTTTGGACCTGGGATTCCTAGGACTGCATTCTGATGAAGTTCATCAAAGGTAAGGAAACATTTATCATGTATTTTCTGGTTTCTGTTGACTCCAACATGGCGGCTAATTTGGCTATTGTTCTGAGCACCGTCTCAGATTATTGCATGTTTTGCTTTTTCCGTAAAGGTTTTTTTGCATTAAGGAGAGGTATATCTATAATTCCATGTGTATAACTTGTATTATCATCTACATTTATGATGAGTATTTCTGCTGAAACGATGTGGCTATGCAAAATCACTTGATGTTTTTGGAACTAGTGAATGTAACGCGCCAATGTAAACTCAGATTTTTTTTTATATAAATGTGAACTTTATCAAACAAAACATGCATGTATTGTGTAACATGAAGTCCTATGAGTGTCATCTGATGAAGATCATCAAAGGTTAGTGATTCATTTTATCTCTATTTCTGCTTTTTGTGACTGCTATCTTTCGCTGGAAAAATGGCTGTGCTTATTGTGGTTTGGTGGTAACCTAACATAACGTTTGTAGTGCTTTCGCTGAAAAGCATATTTGAAATCGGACACTTTGGTGGGATTAACAACAAGATTACCTTTAAAATGATGTAAGACACATGTATGTTTGAGGAATTTTAATTATGAGATTTCTGTTGTTTGAATTTGGCGCCCTGCACTTTCACTGGCTGTAGTCATATCGATCCCGTTACCGGGATTGCAGCCATATCAAGTTAGCTGGCAGGCTTTCTAGCTAAAGTTACGTGTATGATCTTTGTAGTAATATTAATTGTATTTCAGAAAACCAATTGTATTGCTAGTTATAGCCTAATGTTATCTAGTTAACATTGAACCTAGTTTGTTAGCTTTAGCTACCTGCAGATCCATGCATGGTGGCTAGTTATGAAAATCCGTTTGTATTGCTAGTAGTATATGGGTTGAGATTTTGCTGCATTCAAAACAACTGGGAACTCGGAACTGGCAACTCAGAAACCTCAAACTTCAGTGCATTCAAGACAACTGCGAACGCTGAAAAAAATAAGCTCCGACTGGGAAAAATTATTTTGAACGGTCATCCAACTCGAGAATTCCAACTCGGGAACTCAGGCCTCTTTCTAGAGCCCCGACTTTCCGACCTGAAGATCGCTGACGTCAAGATTTGACCTCCCAAGTTCCCAGATGCCTTGAAAGCATCAATAGGTCCATTGTTTAGCTAGCTAGCTACATGTCTGAACAAAATAATCCACTTTGCTAGATGATTGCATGACCCATCAAGTTAGCCAGGTGTGTCTGGAGGTGATTACGGTAATCTAATGGACTAGATAAAGTGTATTTTTGCTACTACTTTAACCACTTTAGTCTTAAAATCTTTGGTTGTTTACTACACCACCTTACTCTGTTTAGCACATGGACTCACATGTGAATCCTTAAAGAGATGGGCGGGGCTAAGGCTTAAGAGTGTATGAACGATTCTGAATGGGTGTAGACAAAGAAGAGCTCTCCAGTAGGTGTACCAGAACATTCAAGGTACATTTTCTTAAAAGTGGGGTCACAAGTTTATCAACTTTCAAATCAGAATTACTTTCCCATTGTTCCTCAACTGCAGTGTATGATATATCATTTTCTAGCTCTCTACTTTTATCCAAGGAAAAAAACACAATTTCAAATGTAGCTACGTAGGACCGAATCGAGCAGGTTGGTCATATATTGCCATCTAGTTCATCCCCTGAAAGTTAGCTTGTTAACTAGCCATATTTACGTGATCTGTTATTAGCTAGCTAGCCAATTTGACGTGGTCCATCAATCAATGTATCCAATCATATCTGTCAGCAGCAATCGTGATTAAACACTCTTTAAGACAATGTTAAAAAGAGGATAGCTAACTTCGCTGGATAGGCCTACGTTGGTTGGAGGAAAAAACATTAGGTCTACTCACCACTATGTATAGCCAACTGTACAAAGGTTCTACCTGTAGCTTGCAAAGTAAACATTATCAGCTAACAGTGCATCGGCAAAACCTTCTGCTGCTTGACAGGCAGAGCCCACAAAGGATGAGAAATTAACCTAAACCACTCATACTTGTCAGGTATAGTTCACTCAAATATCCAATTAATTGTGGCCAATATTTAGAGATATCATAAGACTTCCCTCACGTATCTGAAATTACATGATCAATTGATGTTTACTGATCATGATAAGCATGCAGTTACTTGCTGTATAACTCTGATGATGGAGCCAAATGTGCGCAATTGTTTGCATAGAATAATCGGAAATGTGTAGTTCTGACTACGCTCTAAAAGTGTTGATGATATTACAACTAATAGTTAACATTTATTTAACAATCCCTTGAGAATGGCAAGCAGTTATCAAAGGTTTTAGCGGAGATGGGGGTCTCCTTGCCTCCAAGCAGGCAAATCGAAGGCTTTGAAACTTATTGTGACGTTTTATTCATAATGACCTATTGGGAATTATAAACTGGGTAGTTCGAGCCCTGAATGCTGATTGGCTGACAGCCGTGGTATATCAGACCGTATACCATGGGTATGACAAAACATTTATTTTTACTGTTCTAATTATGTTGGTAGCCAGTTTATAATAGCAATAATGCACCTCGGGGGTTTGTGATATATGGCCAATATACCACGGCTAAGGGCTGTGTCCAGGCACTCCACGTTGCGTCATGCAAAGAACTGCCCTTAGTCGTGGTATATTGGCCATATACCACACCTCCTCAGGCCTTATTGCTTAATTATACAACGGGTGGGTCTAATCCTGAATGCTGATTGGTTAAAACCGCATCCCAGCCGGTGTCTATTCCACAAGTTACTACCGGCTAAATCTATGACGTTAAAATGCCTATTTACTCTGTTCTATCTGCCTGTGCAATCCACTGTCTCATCAGCCCAGCCATGCAATTTATAAACTTGATCTCCACTATAAAAAGCATCACGACATTATCTCACATTTCTTTTAGACTGAATTTAGTTTTCAATAGCGGAGATTTGTATGAACCTTGCTGTCTGTCTCTCAGATATTTGCAACATTGTTTCAATATTCAAATTCGATCTCCAGCATAGTAATGAATGAGTCGGGACAAGACAGACAGGCAGGCAGCGTTACTCAGCCAAAAGTAAAATGAAACAAAGTGCTGCTACTGTAGTTTGCCATCTTTCCAGCTTCAGTTTGAAGTGATTCTGTTAGCTGTGTTGTTGGCTAGCTACTCTGAACAAGTGTCCTGACGAGTGAGCACATTTTCTATGCCAGGTGAAACCGTGCCTCATTGTAATGGATATATCCAAATAAATGTCAATAGAAAACAGCTTAAACAAATGGAAATGCAGCTACTTTGCTGTTATTTTGGCTTTTTGACGTGACTGTAAGTTAGCCGTAGTTGGCTAGCTAGCAAGCAAGGGATAAGAACGTTGCCAGGCAGTATGGCAATGCACCATTTAGAAAGAACGACTGGGTCGCGTCCATAGATACAGAACAAAAAGACTGAACGAACGACCAGCCGGCTTGGGTAGCAACTCTAGATTTGTGTCGGGACTATATCTTGTGGAAGGATAAAATAGTATGAATAAATTTATCAAAATAACCTTTTTAATGAAAATATGTCAATCATTATTTGAATATGTTGGTAACCCGTTGTATAAAAGTAATAATGCCCTCGAAGCCGGTGTTTGGAGGATACAGTGCATTTGGAAAGTATTCAGACCTCTTGACTTTTTCCATATTTTGGTACGTTACAGCCTTATTCTAAAATTGATTAAATTGCATTTTTTCCCCAAAACTTTCCTCGTCAATACCCCATAATGACAAAGCCCCCCCCAAAAAAATGTGCAAATATATTACAAATAAAAACTGAAATATCACATTTACCTAAGTATTCAGACCCTTTACTCAGTGCTTTGTTGAAGCACCTTTAGCAGTGATTACAGCCTTGCGTCTTCTTTGGTATGAAGCTACAATCTTGGCACACCTATATTTGGGGAGTTTCTCCCATTCTTCTCTGCAGATGCTCTCAGGCTCTGTCAGGTTGGATGGGGAGCGTCGCTGCACAGCTATTTTCTGGTCTCTCCAGAGATGTTTGATCGGGTTCAAGTCCGGGCTCTGGCAAGGCCACTCAATGACATTCAGAGACTTGTTCTGAAGCCACTCCTGCGTTGTCTTGGCTGTTTGCTTAGGGTCGTTGTCCTATTGGAAGCTGAACCTTCGCCCCAGTCCTGAGCGCTCTGGAGCAGGTTTTCATCAAAGAACTGTCTGTACTTTGCTCCGTTCATCTTTCACTCCATCCTGACTAGTCTCCCAGTCCCTGCCTCTGAAAAACATCCCCACAGCATAATGCTGCCACCACCATGCTTCACCGTAGGGATGGTGCCAGATTTCCTCCAGATGTGATGCTTGGCATTCAGGCCAATGCGTTCAATTTTGGTTTCATCAGACCAAATAATATTTTTTCTCATGGTCTGAGAGTCATTTAGTTGCCTTTTGGCAAACTCCAAGCGGGCTGTCATGTGCTTTTTTTATTGGTGGAGCGCTGCAGAGATGGTGGTTCTTCTGGAAGGTTCTCCCATCTCCACAGATGAACTCTGGAACTCAGTCAGAGTGACCATATGATTCTTGGTCACCTCCTTTACCAAGGCCCTTCTCCCCCAGTTTGGCCGGGCGGCCAGCTTTAGGAAGAGTCTTGGTGGTTCCAAACTTTTTCCATTTAACAATGATGGAGGCCACTGTGTTCTTGGGGACCTTCAATGCTGCAGACATTTTTTGGTACCCATCCCCAGATCTGTGCCTCGACACAATCCTTTCTCGGAGCTCTACGGACAATTACTTTGACCTCATGGCTTGGTTTTTGCTCTGACATGCACTGTCAACTATGGGACCTTAAATAGACAGGTGTGTGCCTTTCCAAATCATGTCCAATCAATTGAAATTACCACAGGTGGACTCCGATCAAGTTGTAGAAACATCTCGAGGATGATCAACGGAAATAGGACGCACCTGAGCTCAATTTTTAGTCTCATAGCAAAGGGTCTGAATACTCATGTAAATATTTTTTATACATTTAATACACAAATGAAAAAAAACAGGTTTTGCTTTGTCATGGTGTATTTTGTGTAGATTGATGAGGAACATTTTTATTTAATCACTTTTAGAATAAGGCTGTAACGTAACAAAATGTGAAAAAAGTCAAGGTGTCTGAATACTTTCCGAATATATTATATGTTTGTGGGAGGACATTATGAAAATATTCACAATTTCTGATCTCTAAAATGGAAAACTATAGCAACATATTAGGGGCTGTTTAATTGTAATATAATGAAGCCTGTTTCTTTGATGTTGTCTGTCCTCAGATATGGAGAGCTATGAAAGTCTGTCTGCAGTCTGCAAATACTTATATGCCATGGGTTGTATGTGTACTCATGTTAGCAAATGTTATATGAAACAAAACAGTTAAAAATCACACACAATGTAGGCTATAAACTTATTGCAAGTGGAGCAGGCCAATCCTGCTCCTGGAGCTATGCTAGGTGTGTAGGCTTCTATTCCAGCACAGCACTAACACACCTGATTCAACTTATCAAACCTAATGAGTTGATAATAATGTGTTGTTATCGCTGGGTTGGAATAGATGTCTGCTCACCCAGTAGATCAGGGAGTGGAGCAGGGTTGGTCACCTTTGAAATGATGCTTTAGTCATAATAGCCTACTTACTAAAATGTCTATAATTTACAAACAAGTTCGCTTATTTGTACATTTTGAAGTTACAGTGGGGCAAAAAAGTATTTAGTCAGCCAGCAATTGTGCAAGTTCTCCCACTTAAAAAGATGAGAGAGGCCTGTAATGTTCATCATAGGTACACTTCAACTATGACAGACAAAATGAGAAAAGATTTCCAGAAAATCACATTGTAGGATTTTTAATGAATTTATTTGCAAATTATGGTGGAAAATAAGTATTTGGTCACCTACAAACAAGCAAGATTTCTGGCTCTCACAGACCTGTAACTTCTTCTTTAAGAGGCTCCTCTGTCCTCCACTCGTTACCTGTATTAATGGCACCTGTTTGAACTTGTTATCAGTATAAAAGACACCTGTCCACAACCTCAAACAGTCACACTCCAAACTCCACTATGACCAAGACCAAAGAGCTGTCAAAGGACACCAGAAACAAAATTGTAGACCTGCACCAGGCTGGGAAGACTGAATCTGCAATAGGTAAGCAGCTTGGTTTGAAGAAATCAACTGTGGGAGCAATTATTAGGAAATGGAAGACATACAAGACCACTGATAATCTCCCTCGATCTGGGGCTCCACGCAAGATCTCACCCCGTGGGGTCAAAATGATCACAAGAACGGTGAGCAAAAATCCCAGAACCACACGGGGGGACCTAGTGAATGACCTGCAGAGAGCTGGGACCAAAGTAACAAAGCCTACCATCAGTAACACACTACGCCGCCAGGGACTCAAATCCTGCAGTGCCAGACGTGTCCCCCTGCTTAAGCCAGTACATGTCCAGGCTTGTCTGAAGTTTGCTAGAGAGCATTTGGATGATCCAGAAGAAGATTGGGAGAATGTCATATGGTCAGATGAAACCAAAATAGAACTTTTTGGTAAAAACTCAACTCGTCGTGTTTGGATGACGAAGAATGCTGAGTTGCATCCAAAGAACACCATACCTACTGTGAAGCATGGTGGAAACATCATGCTTTGGGGCTGTTTTCCTGCAAAGGGACCAGGACGACTGATCCGTGTAAAGGAAAGAATGAATGGGGCCATGTATCGTGAGATTTTGATTGAAAACCTCCTTCCATCAGCAAGGGCATTGAAGATGAAACGTGGCTGGGTCTTTCAGCATGACAATGATCCCAAACACACCGCCCGGGCAACAAAGGAGTGGCTTCGTAAGAAGCATTTCAAGGTCCTGGAGTGGCCTAGTCAGTCTCCAGATCTCAACCCCATAGAAAATCTTTGGAGGGAGTTGAAAGTCCGTGTTGCCCACAACAGCCCCAAAACATCACTGCTCTAGAGGAGATCTGCATGGAGGAATGGGCCAAAATACCAGCAACAGTGTGTGGAAACCTTGTGAAGACTTACAGAAAACGTTTGACCTCTGTCATTGCCAACAAAGGGTATATAACAAAGTATTGAGATAAACTTTTGTTATTGACCAAATACTTATTTTCCACCATAATTTGCAAATAAATTCATAAAAATCCTACAATGTGATTTTCTGGATTTTTTTCCCTCATTTTGTCTGTCATAGTTGAAGTGTACCTATGATGAAAATTACAGGCCTCTCTCATCTTTTTAAGTGGGAAAACTTGCACAATTGGTGGCTGACTAAATACTTTTCCCCCCCAATGTATATGTTGATTCATTCAATGTGGATTCATTGATGTGAAGGGTTTTAATTGTTAACTTAAAACTATTATTCAAGATTAACTAGTGTCAATGTTCACAGATCAGAATTCTGCAATTAAAAGGGGTGAAGAGGATCTGTGTCTAATTTGTCTGTGTTTCTATGTTGATTTCTCCGATGAACATTACTTTTTTTGTCCTGTTATGAGCTCTCCAATCTGTTTTATTCGATTGTCACTCTCTCTCAGGATATCAGCCATGTGAACGTATCATAATGGCATGCATCACCAATGCAGCCATATGCCTTCAGTATGATGGCATTACTGGCCTAATGGGCATGTGCAATGCACCGCTTGTCATTGTGCATCTGATGCGAAGAATTACTAAACTCATACTTTGTTTGTTGATCTAGCTAAATATGTTCAATTTAGAATGATACCAGTAGATATGAGGCTAACCAAAAGCCAGATTTTCTATGTGATTTTTCTGACATAATCTAAATGTTAAGTGCGAATCCAACCCTTGTATTCTGGGTACAGCACTGTATGTGAAAATAAGGAGCTGAAATTTATAGGCTAATTATAAAATGTAAAAAAAAGGGAAATAGTGGGGACGTGGGGAGTGTTGTAATTCTACCTTGTTTATTTGCTGAGAATGTTTTTATAATACAGAGACAAAATCAGAAGGTCAATTGCATGGAGGAGGTTTGCAGAGATTGTTGGTGTTGATGGTGAGTGAATAGAGATTTTCTCACAATTTACTTTTCCCAAAGTACCCATTCATGTGTATTTTACATGCAGGCCTATGTACTGTATTTTATAGGAAGTGAGCTCTAATCATCTATGTTATTACACAGGTATAAGAGCCATGAGCTATAACTTATAAGAATCTTAATGTTAAGATACCATAATCCAATTGGTAGCATATTGCATGGGAAATTCATGCTTAGTGCCTTATTTACACTGTTATAAATTGTGTTACTGTACATTTCTATCATTTGGTGGGCAAATTTCACAATTGTATTTAGTTAACACATTCACAAATGGTGGCTTTGATCACAATTTTGAAGTTTAGGCCTAGGTTGATTGAGGTTCATAACTAGCTAACAGCACAAGCAACCATTGTTGTGCAAACTTCTCTTCATTCACCATCAACACCAACAATCTCTGCAATCCTCCTTCATGACATTGACCTTTTGATTTTGCCTCTGTATTCTAGCAAAGCCACATCATATATAATTGAAAAACAGAACCCATGATTAGCTTTCTTCCATCATTTTTTTATTTTGCTTGCTCGGGAACAAATGACTGGCGGAACTACTGTATGTTTTATGAACTGAAGATTTTCAAGCAAACATCTGCTCCTCACCTGATTGGTTAACAGCGGCGGTGGCCTTGTGAAATTTGAATAAAGTACCGAAGTGCTCCACTCTTTCTGCCGCGCCGCCAGCAGGGTTCTCTTCTCTCGCCGTCACACAACCCCTTCACATTTCTCTTCGTGCCCTTGTTGAAAATGAAACGGGGGAGGAACTTCTCCTGCCGTACTGTCTGTACTGAGTGATACAATAATAGGGCTCAATCCTAACTTGAGGTTACACACACACGCTCTTATAAGTACAAACCAAGGGCCATTTCTCCTGCTCTTGGGATACTGTATGAGCTGAGCTCAGCAGAATGCTGTAGAAGAGGAGGATAAGGTCACTCCCAGTGTGGCCATCCATTGCATTGTCGAGCAGCACTCAGTCACGCTAGTAAAGGGCACTTTAGACTGTACGGCTTCCTCTCTCCATCATACAGAGATATATAGAGAGAGATGCAGAAACAGACAGACAGCGAGAGAGAGACAGAAATACAGTATAAGAGAGAGAGAGCCAAAGAGGGTGTTTGTGTGTGAGAGAGAGAGAGCGAGAAAGAGAGAGAGAGAGAGAGAGAGACTGTGAGGTCCAAGTGAGTTGGGGATGGAGACAAAGGAAAATGCATATGGCTTGATAGAGAGGGAGATAAGGAATGAACAAGAGGGCAAGTAAGAGAGATGGCATATTCTGATAGAAAGAGGGAGTGAGGGAGAGAAAGAGAGGGAACATTTGTGCCCGACAAAGGGGATCTCTGTCAGTGTAGGGTGTCTGGTGTCCTTTCTTGTTGGGCGGGGGGTGGAGGGGTGTAATGAAGGGGGTGGTGGGCGTGGTGGGGGAGGGGGTAGTAAAAGAGGGAGAAGTCATGATGATGAGAGAGGAGGAAATGTCATGAACTAGTAGTAGAGAAAGGCAGCAGGTAGCCTAGTGGTTTAAGAGTGTCGGGCCAGTAACAGAAAGGTCTCTGTTTCGAGTCCCCAAGCTGACTTGGTGAAAAATCTGTTGATGTGTCCTTGAGTAAGGGTTGGGGGGCAAATAGCAATTATCAAAAGAAGTGAAAAAAGTTGTCAATTAGGCAGTCAATCAGCTTAGTTCCCTTTAATGACAGTCAATTTGTTTTAGAAATCCAATCGAAACATTTGCGTTTTTTTCCTGTGTTGCGTATTCATTGTTCTTGAAACGTTCATTTTTCTGTGTAGTGGTGGTAGGTTGCTAGCAATTGATTTTGAATGCATGAATTATTTACAAAACAATGAACATCCTCAAATGCTCCAGGGTTAAGCTACAGAAGCCAGGTTAGAGTCATGTACATCAGTAGAAAGGGATAAAGAAAGGATAACCAGAAAGAGAGAGAAAGAAGAGCTGGCGTCAGCCACCTGCGTCTAAGCTGTGTTCTGCTGAGTAGGCTGGACCCACGGAGAGGCCACTTGACTGGAGCACAAGGCTCATTGAACACAGCAGGTGGACCATTCACTGACCTGGCAGTCACAGGAGTCCATAGTCACACCACCTAGCAGTCAGAGAAACAAGCATCAGCCAGAAAAAAAAACGTCAAAACACAGGCAATCTACCAGTAAACTAGCGGGCAGACCAAACAATCAGACTAATTGGCTGTTATTAACAACACCTGCAATCGAACATGCATCACTAGAACTGATCTGCAGTCAGACAGAAAAATAAGTTTGAACAAACTAGGCCTCAAGTAAATCAGTAGGCTAGCTAGTCAGTCACCACAGTCACACAAGCCTGTAAATTGCACAACAAAATAAAATAAAAGATCTGTTTTTTTGTATTCATGGTCAGAGCTGCTATGAAGTTATGACTAGGACCCTTAATAACATGAGATATGAAATATGGGAAAGCAGTCAAAGGTGTAAAAAATGTACGTACAAATGTGATGTTCAATGCATGTCTAATTTTAGAAGTCTGTACAGTTCAAACGTAGCGGTCTCATTAAGCGAAAACGCAATTACATGTCAAACTAATTGAACACTTCCTGTCATTGACATTGGTCCCACTAAGACAGCATACTAAAAATGTATCCTCTCCTTCCATACCACTGACCCCTCCCCTGACCTACTCCCCTTGAGTTGCATTCACAACAAGGTCTCGCTAATTATTTATTTCACCACATTAGCGTAAAAACGACTACCATCTTCCTTCCCCAATGCAAAGCAACTCTCCTGAGTAATTTAGTGCTGTCGGATGAGTTCCTGTTGATGTGAGTAACTGTAAGTAAACGACAGACGTGGATAGCTTTCCACATCAGCAGCCAGCGCTGAGGAGTGAACATGTCTGCTAGGCGTTAATGGTGGAGAGAGAGGGAAAGTGGGCCGGATGGATGGAAGCACGGGCTCTTACTCTGGTAATGACTCCTTGGGGGTATGGGAAATGACCAAGTGATAGGAGGAGTGTGTGTGTGTGTGTGTGTGTGTGTGTGTGTGTGTGTGTGTGTGTGTGTGTGTGTGTGTGTGTGTGTGTGTGTGTGTGTGTGTGTGTGTGTGTGTGTGTGTGTGTGTGTGTGTGTGGGGGGGGGGGGGGGGTGTTCTCTGTTAAGTATACCCACCTTCTCCTGGGTTTTCGAGCTACTCCTCAAAATGGAGTCAATTACTGACAGTTACAGGACAAGAGAGAGATGAAGCATGGCGTGTGTGTGGGTGCGTGTGTGGTGCGTGCATGAGGTTGAGCTGAATGGGGGATTGTCTACACTGCCAGGCCCAGGGCTACTTGTGCCGAATTCAACTCCTGTAGGCTCACTCCTGTTTCCATCCTTGGGGCCTATACCCACCCCACATCTTAGATCCCTAAAACCTCCATATGGGCAGGGTGTCAGGACCCACAATATGTTTCTCCATCTGCCACCACCTTTGACAGAGGGAACAGTCTCCATATTGAGGCTCCAGGCTGGGCTTGTAGAGGTGGGGCGTGACCCCTTTATCGGGCCTCTCCCTGAGTATCTACGGGTGTTTGTATGAAACTCAAACTGATAGCAATACTTCAAATATGGAGATAGATACAGAGGGCTGAATCCTGTTCTCAATGCATTATCTGCCTGAAAGTTCAAGTGGCAAATGTGCATTTCAAGACAGGATTCGGACAAAACTGAAGTAGATGTTGATTGTATGGTGGGTTAAGATAGTGTGGGAAAGGACTTAATATTTGATATTGTACAAAGGAGGGAGTTTAGCAGTAAGTCGTCATACAATACATGTTAACTGATACAATATCAAATCAAATGTTATTTGTCACATGCGCAGGTGTAGACCTTACAGTGAAATGCTTACTGACAAGCCCTTTAACCAACAATGCAGCTTTAAGAAAAGTAAGTGTGAAGAAAGTATTTACTAAAATAAACTGAAGTAAAATGTTTTTAAAGAGGAACAATAAAATAACAGTAGCGAGGCTGTATACGGGGGTACCGGTACAGACTCAATGTGCGGGGGCACCGGTTAGTCGAGGTAATTGAGGTAATATGTACATGTAGATAGAGGTAAATGGACTATAAATACACTGCTCAAAAAAATAAAGGGAACACTTAAACAACACAATGTAACTCCAAGTCAATCACACTTCTGTGAAATCAAACTGTCCACTTAGGAAGCAACACTGATTGACAATACATTTCACATGCTGTTGTGCAAATGGAATAGACAAAAGGTGGAAATTATAGGCAATTAGCAAGACACCCCCAATAAAGGAGTGATTCTGCAGGTGGTGACCACAGACCACTTCTCAGTTCCTATGCTTCCTGGCTAATGTTTTGGTCACTTTTGAATGCTGGCGGTGCTCTCACTCTAGTGGTAGCATGAGACGGAGTCTACAACCCACACAAGTGGCTCAGGTAGTGCAGCTCATCCAGGATGGCACATCAATGCGAGCTGTGGCAAGAAGGTTTGCTGTGTCTGTCAGCGTAGTGTCCAGAGCATGGAGGCGCTACCAGGAGACAGGCCAGTACATCAGGAGACGTGGAGGAGGCCGTAGGAGGGCAACAACCCAGCAGCAGGACCGCTACCTCCGCCTTTGAGCAGGAGGAGCACTGCCAGAGCCCTGCAAAATGACCTCCAGCAGGCCACAAATGTGCATGTGTCAGCATATGGTCTCACAAGGGGTCTGAGGATCTCATCTCGGTACCTAATGTCAGTCAGGCTACCTCTGGCGAGCACACAACAAAAGAAAGGGATTATTGAATGTTCCCCAATGATCCATCGCATCTCCCAAAAACCTTTTCAACATACATCTGTAAAATGATAGTCTAGAAACTAAAGCTTTGGTTGTCTTCCTCTCAGGCTTCCATATCTTCTCCCTGGACCTCCTCAATGTCCACCTCTTGAACATCAGACTCTAAGGCCTCATCTTTACTGTCACTTTCCAACTTTGTTGAGGATGGCTCGTTGTCAGGCTCAAAAAGCCTAAAATTTGCCCAGATGACCACCAATTTTTCAACCCTTGTATTTGTCAGCCTGTTGCGTGCTTTGGTATGTGTTCCCAAACAAGGACCAGTTGCGCTCTGAGGCGGCTGATGTTGGTGGGATTTGGAGGATGATGGAGGCAACAGGAGAAAGAGCCTCAGATCAACAAAGTCCCTTCCACCAGGTGGCTGATGAGACATGTTGGCACGACTGCCATATTGCATCCATCCCAAAGCCCTTGCTGAGAAGTGTACTTCGCCAGACTGCCAAGAACCTTGCCCTCATCCAGGCCAAGGTTGCGAGATAAGGTAGTGATGACACCATAGGCCTTGTTGATCTCTGCACCAGACAGGATGCTCTTGCCAGCATACTTGGGGTCCAACATGTACGCTGCGGCGTGTATGGTCTTCAGGCAGAAGTCTTCACGCTTTTTGATGTATTTCAGAACTGCAGTTTCCTCTGCTTGGAGCAACAGTGAAGTGGGCAGGGCAGTACGGATTTCTTCTCAGAGTCTGAACATCAGACAGAATGGCATTGTCTCCCTCAATCTGTGCATTGGCTACTGCTATACGTTTCAGGAGTTTCAGGCTGCTTACCACTCTCTCCCAAAATACATAATTCAGGAGGATCTTCTTGATGGGGCTGTCCATATCAGCAGACTGTGATATGGCCATTTCTTGGAGAGACTCCTTCCCCTCCAGGAGACTGTCAAACATAATGACAACACCACCCTAACGGGTGTTGCTGGGCAGCTTCAATGTGGTGCCCTTATTCTTCTCACTTTGCTCGGTTAGGTAGATTGCTGCTATAACTTAATGACCCTTCACATACCTAACCATTTTCTTGGCTCTCTTGTAGAGTGTATCCATTGTTTTCAGTGCCATGATGTCCTTGAGGAGCAGATTCAATGCATGAGCAGCACAGTCAATGGGTGTGATGTGAGGGTAGGACTCCTCCACTTTAGACCAAGCAGCCTTCATGTTTGCAGAATTTTCTGTCACCAGTGCAAATACCTTCTGTGGTCCAAGGTCATTGATGACTGCCTTCAGCTCATCTGCAATGTAGAGACCGATGTGTCTGTTGTCCCTTGTGTCTGTGCTCTTGTAGAATACTGACCTTCACTTGAACTCTGTTGAACTCTGCATCCAGAAAATTAATAGTTAAAGCATGTCTGGTTGGAGAGGTGTATTCTGGGCGAAGAACATTCAGAAATCTCTTCCAATACACATTGCCTGTGAGCATCAGAGGTGAACCAGTTACATGCACAGCTTGAGCATCAGCATTTCTCTGACTACGTTCCTCCATTGAGTCAAAAAATCTTCTGATTCCAGGAGGAAGGGTGAACTGTTGTTATCGATAAGGTGCCTTATTCATCATTTTCACCTCGAATAGAAGTAGAGGGACTTTTGTCAGAGGTTGCTAGTTTTGAGCGCTGAGGGAACTTAATGCATTTTGCCAGATGATTCTACATCTTTGTTGCATTCTTCACATATGATTTGGCACAGTATTTGCAAATGTACACAGCGTTTCCTTCTACATTAGCTGCAGTGAAATGTCTCCACACATCACAGTATTTGCAAATGTACACAGTTTTTCCTTTTACATTAGCTGCAGTGAAATGTCTCCACACATCAGAGTGCCCGTGGCACTTTCCTGTAAAGATTAGAAAAAAATTAGTAAAAAAAACAAATACAATTCCATGTACAGATAAAGAGTTAAGCAGTTAGATTAAACAAGTCCTCTGTAAAATAAATGTTTTAAAATTAAACATGTATGGAAACAGGTGAATTAACACTCCTCAGTTAGCAGGCTCAAGCAAGCTAAAACCCATATGGTAGTAAAAACTAACTAGCAGAAATTGTGAACAAGTTAGAAATGATTTAAAAACACTTTGTTGAATGCTACTATGTATGTAATATAAAATATATTCACCCCACCCAATATTGTAATCAAAACTTACCAGAAAGCATGTAGTCCTTGGCTCAGACAGTGTAGTAGTATGGGCTCAATAGCATCTCATTAGTGTGCAAGATCTTGAGAATCAGATGTACATGTGATGGAAGAGTGCACTGCACATGTGATGGAAGAATGCACTGTGCATGCAGATTAGATGCTTGCAATTCCATTGAATTGGGTATAGTTTAACCAAAATATGCCACAAGACCTAGAATTGCCTTATGTGTATCCCACAAAAAAGGTTCACTGTTATGAGCTAACTTTTTTGGATGAATTTAAGCTAAATTCCCCAAATTCCAGGGCTTAACTTCTCATTGAAAATTTCCAGAAAAATTCCCTAGCGTCAATACAGGACTAAGATCAAATCGTACTACACCGGCTCCGACACTCGTCAGATGTGTCAGGGCTTGCAAACTATTACAAACTACAAAGGGAAGCACAGCCGAGAGCTGCCAAGTGACACAAGCCTACCAGATGAGCTAAAGAACTTTTATGCTCTCTTTGAGGCAAGTAACACTGAAACATGGATGAGAGCATCAGCTGTTCCGGACGACTGTGTGATCACGCTCTCCACAGCATATGTGAGTAAGACCTTTAAACAGGTCAACATTCACAAGGCCGCAGGGCCAGACGGATTACCAGGACTTGTACTCCGACCATGCGCTGACCAACTGGCAAGTGTCTTCACTGACATTTTCAAACATCTCCCTGTCTGAGTCTGTAATACCAACATGTTTCAAGCAGACCACCATAGTCCCTGTGTACAAGAACACTAAGGTAACCTGCCTAAATGACTACCGACCCGTAGCACTCACATCTGTAGCCATGAAATGCTTTGAAAGGCTGGTCATGGCTTACATCAACACCATTATCCCAGAAACTCTTGACCCACTCCAATTTGCATACCGCCCCAACAGATCCACAGATGATGCAATCTCTATTGCACTCCACACTGCCCTTTCACACCTGGACAAAAGGAACACTTATGTGAAAATGCTATTCATTGACTACAGCTCAGCGTTCAACACCATAGTTCCCTCAAAGCTCATCACTAAGCTAAGGACCCTGGGACTTAACACCTCCCTCTGCAACTGGATCCTGGACTTCCTGATGGGCCACCCCCAGGTGGAAAGGGTAGGTAACAACACATCCTCCACGCTGATCCTCAACACGGGGGCCCCTCAGGGGTGCATGCTCAGTCCCCTCCTGTACTCCCTGTTCACTCATGACTGCACTCCAACACCATCATTTAGTTTGCCGATGACACAACAGTGGCACTGATCTCCGACAACGAAGAGACAGCCTATAGGGAGGAGGCCAGAGAACTGACCGTGTGGGGCAAGGACAACAACCTCTCCATCAACGTGATCAAGACAAAGGAAATGATTGTGGACTACAGGAAAAGGAGGCCCTAGCATTCCCCCATTCTCATCAACTGTGCTGTAGTGGAGCAGGTTGAGAGCTTCAAGTTCCTTGGCGTCCACATCACCAACAAACTAATGTGGTCCAAGCACACCAAGACAGTCGTGAAGAGGGCACGACAAAACCTATTCCCCCTCAGGAGACTGAAAAGATTTTACATGGGCCCTCAGATCCTCAAAAGGTTTTACAGCTGCACCATCAAGAGCATCCTGATGGGTTGCATCACTGCCTGGTATGGTAGAGGGTAGTGCGTATGGCCCAGTACATCACCGGGGCCAAGTTTCCTGCCATCCAGGACCCCTATACCAGGCGGTGTCAAAGGAAGGCCGTAAAATTGTCAAAGTCTCCAGCCAACCTAGTCATAGACTGTTCTCTCTGCTACCGCACGGCAAGAGGTAACGGAGCGCCACTTCTAGGTCTAAGAGGCTTCTAAACAGCTGCTACCCCCAAGCCATAAGACTCCTGAACATCTAATCAAATGGCTCCCCAGACTATTTGCATTGCCCCCCCCCCCCCCCTTCTACTCTCTGTTATTATCTATGCATAGTCACTTTAATAACTCTACCTACTTCTACATATTACCTCAATTACCTCAACACCGGTGCCCCCGCACATTGACTCTGTACCGGTACCCCCTGTATATAGCCCCGCTATTGTTATTTTTTCTGCTGCACTTTAATTATTTGTTATTTTAATCTCTTACTTTTTAGGTATTTTCTTAAAACTGAATTATTGGTTAAGGGCTTATAAGTAAGCATTACACCTGTTGTATTCGGCGCATGTGACAAATACATTTTGATTTGATTTGATCTCCTCCGGCGCCATCTCTCATGAAGTTCCATAACGGATTTGTATCTAGTATCACATCAGATATGTTCACGGTTCACATATATTTACTGTATATTTACTGTACATGAATACACAACAGTCAATTATATTCACTCCATTCCTCTTTTTACTTTTTATTCTCACCACCATCTTCTTCTTTTCTTCTCCTGCAGATCCGAACCCGCCACTCTTCTCCTCCATCTCGCCCCCTCCTCCTGGGGGCTCGTCCCTGTCCTCGTTCACTGACGATGACAACCTTTTCCCATACGGCCCCACGGAGACCGCCACCACCACCACCACTACCAGTACAATCAAGTTCATAGGTGACGAGCTGAACAAGAACCTCATCCCCATTTACTGCTCCATCTTGGCAGCCGTTGTGGTGGGCCTCGTAGCCTTCATCATCTTTAAGAGGTGAGGAAGAAGAGCAGATGGGATGGGACTTCAATGAGGAATGGTGTTGTATTGTAATATTTAAGGGAATCAATCTACAGGAACCAATGTTCGATACATGAGATTTTCAAGACATGAGGTATTCATAAGAGTCAAGAAATCTGATCTGATAATAAAGTTAATCTATTTCATATTTCATGAAGTAATCTGCCACTTTTCTGGGTGAGGGCACAAGCCCCTGACATTCAGCCTGGGGATCCCCAACGTCTGTTCAGAGAAAACGGCCTATTTTGTGCCACATTTGAGTTGCTATCCTTTTCAACCTTTTACACCCACTTCCCACTGATCCCTGCATAATATTGAATGCTTATTTTTCCAACTCTACACTCTCTACACGGCACTGCTAGCTTAAGTGAGATGATCTGAAGCGCTTTCAGCTCAAGAAAGGGGCTTCAAAACAAACAGACCAGAACACGGTTGGGCGAGCATCGATGCTGGCGGCAGTCGGCACCGGGGGCAGAAGGGAGGCTATGAAATATTCAGATACCCCATCAAAGGGTGTCACTTTGACCCACTTCCGCCCCATGAGCATGAAAAGCAGACTATGGACATATATAGACAGGGCGCACAATAGGTCAGTTACTATTGACTTATCTGTGAAATTGACATTTCTTTCATAGTTTTTTTAGTCTCAATAGCTAGGTTTCCATCCAATTTACAACATATTTTCATGTGAATATTATATAACTTGACAAATCTGGTTTTCACACATGCTCTCTAAACAACAGTTCACTGATAAAGTGGACAGGTTAAGTTATATGATGAGATGGATAACAGCCAGAGCATTTTTATTTGTAATTGCCAGTTAAGCACCGATCATCATGTCACTATACAAATTAAGAGCCTCAATTTTTACGGGAAAGGAGTATCAAGCTCATCCCCATGGACTTTCACCACCCTGGGAAGTTCATGATAACTTATTTCATCTGTTGCCTAATAAACTGTGCATGCGTTTTCAAGTCATAGTGAGGACAACACAAAATACCTCGACAGGATGGTTATCTTATCAACAATTGCGCAATAAATAGTTTCCCCCACAATTAATTTGACCCACACAAAAAGATCCCACCATGTCGAACGAACTAATTGTACATTACATTATTTATTTTTAAATGTTTTATTTAACCTTTATTTAACAAGGCAAGTCAGTTAAGAACAAATTCTTATTTACAATGACGGCCTACCCCGGTCAAACCCTAACCCAGGTGACGCTTGGCCAATTGTGCGGGACTATGGGACTCCCAATCACGGCTGGTTGTGATACAGCCTGGAATCGAACCAGGATCTGTAGTGACGCCTCTAGCACTGAGATGCAGTGCCTTAGACCACTGCGCCACTCAGGAGCCCAACATTACAGCTGTTGAGATTTTTTTGTTTGTACGTATGACTTTACTCACATATAAACTGTGGATCGAAATGTGGCTATTGAGATTAAATCTTGTTGGCAAGACAGACCTGGTTAAAATAGCAGACAGAAATTATGTTCGAATGGGGGTCTGAAGTGCCAGCAACAAAAAAAATGTTTTTGATCCACTTCAAAGCTTGTTGAGTCTAGGATGAATGTTGTGTTGAAGTAACTGACAGGTGTTGACTAACAGGAGACACATTGGTATGGAAGATGACAGGATTAGATTGAATGTAGTTTAATCAAATAAGGGTGCATAGTATGGAACGCCGTTTGGGTCTTTGCGTGTCAAAAAAGATACACATCAAATAACAGTATTTGACGTGTCAAATAAGCTTATTGACCAATCAGGACCTGAATAGGACTGCACGTCACATAATAATTTCACGCGTTCATAATTTTTTTACGTAGTTATTACACATTGATTACACTATCACTCGTATTTCATATGTCACAACGATTCATCGATATGTATGCTATAGTGCTGGATATAAAGAAAAAAAATGGATGATGGATGCAAACAATGTTCTTCCCCAAAAACATAGCAAAACGACATAATCTGTTTCAGAAGCTATAGTTAGCAAGATAATTATATAGCTAGGTATCATCATCTAAAATAACCATAATTTATAAGACAGTTCTTATTTGATCAATGGTGGTCGGACCCATCTATGTGTAGCTAGCCACAATAAGGAGTAGCCACAACATTAGACTTTGCGGTTAGCCTTCAAAATAAAAGTATGCCATTGACAGTGATGCAAATAAAAACAAAAAGAATTTTGCCATAATTGAATAGATCATAATAAACGAGTTTGGAATGTTGTCATATAAAATCAACAAAAGACAATAATTTGTTAATTTGACAAAAATCTTTGAAATCACACTGGATGTAATTAGACTTTAGAATTGCATTGGGGGCATACTTATTTCACTGTAGAGCCAATGTTCTCTGTGTGTCACTGAGTAGACTGATACCCCATTTCATTGATCCCCAATCCTTAGGTAAAGCTGTACAGTGTAATATGAACGTCAATACACACAATAGGCTGACTAGGGAGGTGATTTCACACAGTCACAGTTCGGCGATAAGAGCTACAACGCTAATATTTGCGTAAACTCTTCACAGTTGTGTTCTGTGGGTGTCACCGAGTAGACTGATACCCCATTTCATTGCTTCACATTCCAACCTTGTTTAACATTATCTAGTATAAATATGGCATGATCCACTAATTGTAACCTTCTGCATACCTTTCAAATGGTGGAACAAACTCCCCCACGACGCCAGGTCAGCGGAGTCAATCACCACCTTCCGGAAACACCTGAAACACCACCTCTTTAAGGAATACCTAGGATAGGATAAAGTAATCCTTCTAACCCCCCCCCCCCCCCCCTTAAAAGAGTTAGATGCACTATTGTAAGTGGTTGTTCCACTGGATATCATAAGGTGAATGCACCAACTTGTAAGTCGCTCTGGATAAGAGCGTCTGCTAAATGACTTAAATGTAAATGTAAATAGGGACCTTTATTTTGAAGGCAAACCGCAAATTCCACTACTGTGCCTAATCCTTATTGTGGCTAACTTCACAACACATAACCCGGTCCGGTCGAGCTTCACTAGCGAGATGAAGGTAGTTGGCAGCATATAACGTTAGCTTTTGGGCAACAGGGTTAAGTAGTTGGCTAGCTATTTATTTTCATGAACTGAAGTTCAATTTCAATAGGCAAACAACAAGTGGCTATCTAGTTAATACTTACTCACTAGGATTGCTAAATCATTGCTAAGAATAATGAAAATGACTTCAGTTTCTACTGGTCATTGTTTTCAGGTACCAAGCTAAAACTAGCTAGTTACCCCAGAAGTAGCGGTCAAACAAATAATGCCTTATTAACAACGTGGTATTATAAACACATCGTTCGTGGCCAGTGTGTGCTTGTTTGCAAACTTTCTTGTACAGCTTTGACAGTGCTACTGATAGTAGTGGTGGCACTTGGATTGCACATGCAAATTCAGCACACAACATTCTATAATAGAATTGTGTTATTTGACGTGTATCTTTTTTGACACGCAAAGACCCAAAAGACGTTCCATAGCTAAGGGAGCATGTGGGGATGGCAGTGGACTGTAGAATATGAAGTGACTATTGAGAGTTAGTGCCAGCAAGAGAACATTGGGCTGGGGTTCTATCCTCTGCCAAAGGATTCAACATTTACCTGTTCATGTATGTTGTTAATTGATAGTGATGGGGATGGGGTGAGCGTGTCTTCAGGCGGGCACTAATGGTGGGTGGGATTATCATGATCAATTAGTCATTTAACCCAATAGAGTCGCTCTTGGCTCTCCAAATTTCCTCTGCATGTTTTAAAATAACCCACTATTACTTTTGTAAAAAGTGTTATAACTATTGCTTAGTTGTAAGATTAGTCCTGATGTACCAATGGGTATCTTAATAAACCAAACTATACAACACCATAGAAGAAAACTGAACACTGGTATTCTTGAATTTAACGAACGTTTTTTAACTAACGTTTCAGTCGTTAGACCTTCGGCTCTGTGACGCTGCAAGGGTCATGGCTGGTATTCATAAAGCGCGTCAGAGTAGGAGTGCTGATATAGTACATATACTTTGATACGCTTTATAAATACGGGCCCTGACCTTCATCAGCGCCAAGTCCATTTAAGTCATTTATTAATCCATTTTTATATAATGAGTATTTTTTTTTTTTATATCTCTGTCCAGGTGGAACAGCTGTAAGCAGAACAAGCAGGGCGCCAACAACTGCACAGCAAATCAGAACCAGACTCCATCGCCCGAGGGGGAGAAGCTGCACAGCGACAGTGGCATATCGGTGGATAGCCAAAGCCTACAGGAGCAGCAAGGCCAGGGGCAGACTCAGGCACAGACAGGTAGGCCTGCACAGAGATACACTCACACACAGGCGAGCACAGATGCATGAGCACGCACACACACACACACACACATAGGTGGCGCGTCCAATAAGCAAAGCTAAGCTTTCTCTGAAGTAAATTGAATTAAACTTGCCAAAATTATATAATTACCACTGTCTATACAAAAATTTATTAAATCCTTCAAAACATTAGCTTCTCCTTTTTTAAAGCGTGGATTGTTTTCAATCACAAGGCCAGGGCATAACCTACAGTCGGGAAACGTGCAATTTTGGCAGCGCGCAGCATGTCAAATAGCTGATTGTTGATTTGCGGCTGTCAGTGAAAAGCATCTCAAATAGGCCTAGGCATATCTCAATATTTCTAAATACAATCGTTGGAAAAACAGAGGAGACAAAAGAAAAACTCTAACCTGTCTTTAGTTAAGCTATCAAAATTGTCAACTCCAAATAGGCTATTGAGCAAACAGCACTTAGCCCAATGGCGGGCATATGCCGATATTGAGTAATTTCATTTTACTGTCTTACTTAGCCGCTACACACTTGTGTCCCCCGTGGACCAGTGGGTACATAAAACATTCTCCATTGAAGGCTGCAAAGGCGCCAATTTCCTCCTTAACTCTATTTAATCTCGAGAAGGCAGAAAAATTGGAAAAAATACATACTTTCTTTATGAAAAACCATTTTCCACCACCATGCTAATCCAGGATGTTGCGTATTGTGTTCAGCCAATCAGGTTGCTGCAGTCTGTTTTTTCACCCAGGGTCTAATTGGTTCAAAATAAAAGACTGCTGCAACCTGATTGGCTGAACACAATACGCAACATCCGGGACTAGCTTTAGCTACTCTAGCATGGCGGTGGAAAATGGAGAGAGTATGCATATTTTTCCAGTTTTCTTTCTGCCTTCTTGCGAATAAATAGAGTTAGGGAGGAAATGGATGATTTTGCAGCCTGATTAGGGAATGTTTTATTTACGAACCGGTCCACGGGGGATACGATTGTATAGCCGGCTGTATATATTCCCTTTGGACGGTAAGATGAAACGACTCAATATCGCCATCTGCCGGCCGTTGGGCTAATTGGTACTATAGCAGAGAGCATCGGCCATAACCCCGGTGAGTGCGCACATTCACTGTCTTTATCATTGGGTGAGTCCGTGCTCCAGGAAAGTTTTCTAAGGATAACATTTTCCTCCTCCAGGCTAGATGGACGTCATCAATCAATCAATCAATTTTATTTTATATAGCCCTTCGTACATCAGCTAATATCTCGAAGTGCTGTACAGACACCCAGCCTAAAACCCCAAACAGCTAGTAATGCAGGTGTAGAAGCACGGTGGCTAGGAAAAACTCCCTAGAAAGGCCAAAACCTAGGAAGAAACCTAGAGAGGAACCAGGCTATGAGGGGTGGCCAGTCCTCTTCTGGCTGTGCCGGGTGGAGATTATAACAGAACTATGCCAAGATGTTCAAAAATGTTCATAAGTGACAAGCATGGTCAAATAATAATCATGAATAATTTTCAGTTGGCTTTTCATAGCCGATCATCAAGAGTTGAAAAACAACAGGTCTGGGACGTCATAGCCTACAATATGTGTCTCCGCATTTTCATAGGCCTTAATTAGATGGTTGTATTCGAGACAAGGTTGTTTTTATTTAGCTCAGTTTGTCAGCAGAGTAGCCTACCCTGTCATTTTTGTTGTATTAAATATTCTGCTATTGTCTCCAGTCATGGAGAGTAAAGTGTCGTAGAATTGCACGAAATGTGTTTATAAAAGACACATTTTTTTCTCCTCCTTAAATATCTCTTCTAGCTGGGTCTGAGCTCTGGTATTTTTTGCCTTATGACTATCCAATCTACTCCTCACATTAGGAATAGTGGGCTAGCCATAATAGATGCATGCAATACTTTACCATAAAGGATAATTTTTTTTTGTAGACTTTTTTTAGCTTCCCCTTACTTGAAGCTCACGCGCCGCATACAGTATGCACATACACACATACTTTAACACACAAACCTGTATGTAGAGACAAGTCAACCCAGGGACAGACAGGTACAGACGGGAACTTTACTACAAGTCTGTGCACCCGACACCTAATGTACTGTACCGCAAAATATAGATGAATGTACAACATCCACAATAGGACACCTAGACAAGCTCCCCCAAAAAATATAATAAAAAATGTCCATTCATGAATTCACATTTAAGTCAGCATTCAGGTCAATTATACCATGTGCCACACAACAAAGCAACTCCATAGAGGTACTATTTGATGGCTGCTTGCACTTTGAGGGCAGTTTTGCAGTTTTTCGAAATGGAGCAAAGTACATAATTAAGCTATTTAGGTTGAACCGTGAAACCACTCAACAGAACACTACCACAGATAGGTTTGATGGACAGTAAGCTGGTACGGAATAGCTTTTCTAGATGCTATGTTTGTTAACACCCTGAGGGCCTTCACTCAGCAAGACAAGAGGATAGGAATTTCCCTTGGGGGAGAGTGGCATCTGGTGGCCTCGTAAGCTCCACTTTGAACACAACCTCTCAAACCTACTGTAGCAAATCAACAACAATAATAACACACCTCTGTTAGGGGCCACAGTTAGTTCACCAGCGGCATGCGCTCCTGGCGGTTTGGAGTCAAGCCCTGAAGAACCAGTTTGGAAGAATGTAGACCTTTCAAAACACACACTTGGCTGTGACTAGACCTGATGGCTGGTTTGTCTGTGGAGTCGCGTGATTCTCTGAGATTACAGGTTCCTTAGAAAACCTTCAGAGAACTAGAACTAGTTCCAAAGAGCTATACGCAACTGTAGCAGAGGACATGGTCAGTCAGGAAAGAGCACTCCAGCTGGCCTGAACAAAGTACTACAATATACTGTCTATAAGTGTAGTCAATCAATATTATTGGCTGATGTGCATTTCTGTTTAGTGATTCCATCTGGCAACAAAGCCAAATTCAAAGTCAAAGCTATGATGTAATGATGACCGATTGACATTAATGTATGATTGACAAAAAAGTCCACACAGATCCCGAGTAAGGATTTGGACCTCACTGACCAGTGTTATTAAACATTACTTCAACAGATATGAACGTAAATGTAACCTCAGACTAACGCTCATGTAACGTCTTTCTCCCTGCAGTGGTCACTGTGGATGAGGAGCCTTGTCTGCTCCTTCCCCTCCACACGCGAGAAGAGGTCGAGAAACTCCTCTACAGGGGCGGAGAAGGGGAGGGCTACAACCACACGGAGGACAGAGATTGGTGCAGCCTGGCAGGGCTGCTGGGATACCAGGAAGAGCGCATCGCCACATTCCGGCAGCAGGAACATCCAGTCCGTGCACTGCTGTCTGATTGGGCGAGCCAGGATTGCGCCAGCCTGGACACGCTCTGCACAGCGCTGTGCAAGATCAACCGCGAAGACATCGCACAGAGCCTTGTGCTCAGCCCCAACACCGTCAAACCCACTGCCACGTCTGCGGTGTGACCATTTAACCATTACCGCCAATACTACGAAAATCTCACTGCAACATCATAGCCAAACTCACTCCTCCTGCCCCCCCGCCACAGTCCATCCATACTGTGACTATTTAACCGACTACACCAACCATCTGAGCAATTACACCAATGTCAAAACCAAAGTCAAACCAAAGTCTGATCATCCACACCTGATGCCAAAACTACTGCTATCAATCCGCCAAGACTCAGCCCAGACCTAAATCGAACATTTCTGCGAGACTTCGGCAGCCACTGCATCCCTTACCGCCTTCATGGTCCTTCATAACCGTGCTGCGTCGTGTGAAACCTATTGCTTCCCATTCCGCTTGTGAACCTATGTCAAACTCTGTGGCTAGTGCACTTTCAAGACACACAAACCCATTATGGTCAACTGTGGCCTTGTAACCATACTACTGGATGTTCAACTGTGTCTGCAGTGTGCCCAAAACAGTCAGGCACCATTTTGCGCTGCTCTCTCACTAACCCTGAATTAGCAAAGGTCTACACAACTCTGGGGATTGCGCTTCATTTTCATTTTCTGTGCTTCTCGTTTGACTGAAATAATTATTTTATTCCATTCCTCACTTGCATGAACATCACTTGGCATTCAACACGTACAGTAAGCTACTATTCTTCCTTCATTTCATTTTTGTTGTTCTGTACCACCAAAGTCTAGCTTATCAACCCTACCTATACCTATTATAACATCTGGACATTCAATTGTTTGTCATTTATTGGCGAAATATTCCATTATTTGTGACCATTTGCTAGTCAATCAATGACTGTCGGTCACAGCTGAATGGTGGTAATTTCCAGCAGAGATCAAGGACTGGAAAGATATAACGAGCTAGACTACAAAAGGTTAGGCAAGCACTAAACCCAAACCAATTCTTATGTGAAAAAAGCTATTGCCATATCACCCTGCATCATCGCCTCTATTATTTTCAACACCTTGATATGGAGAAGCTCAATGATTTGAGCCGTTTCCTCCATAGTACTTTGTAGAATGAAATATTAATGAGAAATATCCCCTTTCAAACTTAAGTTATCGTATGAATTATTATTATTTCTTTAGACCTGACATAGGAACAGTTCCCAGTATCAATATATATACTGGAACAAAGTCAGCAGTGGACTGGCTGACCTGTGCTGGCTAACATGGTAGTCTGTGGAGCAGGCAACCTGACTCCAGCTTCTATCTGGCCAGGATCATCTGCATAACACTGGGGCTCTCACACTAGGCCTATACTCTGACCTAGATAGGAAAGGACTAGGAATTGAAAACTCACTCACACATATAGGCCTATCTACACACACAAGCATCCATGAATGCACACACACGCGCACACACACACACGCGCACACAGACACACATACAAACATACATGTATATCTACACACACAAACATGCACACGTACACAAACACACAAATGCATGCATGCATGCCAGTATCCACACACATGTATGCATACACATACTGTATAAGAGAAAAAAGCCTACTGTTCACTCAAGTGCTGTGTCAATCAAGTGTTGTGTCAATGATCAGGGACAACAGGACCAAGGCCATTGGACATGGAACATACACCCTTTCAGGGACCACACGCAGGACACCTTATTGGACGTAGGTGGACTTATGATGGACGTAGGCCAACTTGTTCGGTCAATGAAAGAGATTGCAGTCGCTTACACCACAACTGTCTTTCAAAACATCTTGCTTGGAATCTGTATAAATCATGTAATCCTTTCCCGTGAGGTCATCCACGGCTTTATTAGCAAGAGGAACAGCATGTACAATCTAGCGAGTCATATAACCGATACACATCATATTCAAAATACACATACAAGTACTGTACATAAAATAACTTACGACTGAACAACTAGCCATTATTCCGGCTAAGATATACAAATAATCCAGGGTTATCTGTTTCTGTTTAGTTTCTCAGGGTCTTTTGTGTGACTTGGTGATTAGCTGGATGTTTGTCTAACGTTGTTTCCTTTTCCCAATCAAAGCTCAGACAACCTGGATTAGTTGTGTATAGGTTGAGGGAGGTTAGAGGCCTTGTCGAGGGATTCAACACTAGCTAGTGTTTCAGGAAAGGCCCTTTGTAGAACTTACTCAGGCAATGGTATCAGTGGCATTCCAGGTTGTCTTTCTATGCAGTCGCGCTGCTCGGGAGGATCAGATCTCACATTGCCTGGAAAAGTGTTTAAATGTCTAAAGTAGCGGGGGACCATATTCATATGATATCTAGTAGGTGACTGCCAAAAAAGACGACCTGGTGGCCATTGTGACTGACAATCCTTCAGACGGAAGAATAGGGATGGACGCAGATCAGAGGAAAAACAGGGGGTTTCTAGTTTCCCCATTGTTCACGACAACAACCTTCGAATGAAAGGCTAGTCATTAGAGATTGGAGACGAGCAATACGGGAGGAATTCCAACCACTGAGAGTTGAAAAGATGAAAAGAAGCATTCCAATTAGACGTTTTGGTAACAAGTTACTTAAAGCTGCCGGGTATAATGCATTAAGACGTGGTTATAATGCATTGTAAAAATTGTTATAGGCATTTATGACCCACTTATAATGTCTTATTGTCATGCCATAGTACCTACATATTATAAGCCTCATAGTATGCTTATAACAAGTAATAAAGCACTATACGTGTTAGCTCAAGGTAAAATGTTAGCACATCGGTGCAATCGGTGCATTCATAAAGCCTTCGTAAATGCTTCAAAATGTGTCATAGGCATGCATAACCATTACAGGCAGCTATGAATTAAGAACTGAGGGGGATGTTCCCTTATTTATTTTGTGCTTTGTGGGGGTCATATTTTTTAGCTTATTTGAGGATTAAAATGCCAATGCATGCTTATAAACAAATATAATTGCAGCATAATACAGCCTAAAGTGAAACGTATCCCCATTTATTCTCATTGTCAACTTGATTTTTTCAACAACAAAAAATCAATTTCACATTGGGAAACTTTTTTTGGGCGGGGGGGGAGTGGGGTTGAATGACAGGAGTTCCGAGGAAGTAACAGTGGTCGCTTGCTTTCTGTCCGTCATTTAATGCAAAGAGATCTGTTAGGACTGTCCTGTTCAATTCTGGCATTACTGACATATAGGTAGGTTCAAAGAGAGCGAAGACAATATTAATGCTTTGCTGTATTATAACCAGTTTATGTCACAGAGTTGATCCACGTCTGGTTTAGCTTGCTACTGCAAGAGTCTGGCCTGAGTCTATAGGTACACGTGCCTATTGTAAGTACTGTACAGAACGTTTCACCAATAGTTAACTGATCTTAGTTCAGTGGCTTAATTATGAACAAATGTATTCTCAAGGGTTTTTATGTGTTACTAGCAGTAATAAACGCTATTATAGGTTAGATTGTAGAATACCGTATGTATTCAACATCATAAGTGCCTGGGAAATGTTTCAGGTCCCTGATGATGATGTTGTGTTTGTTTTGTATGTATTTTTTTTTTATAAGTGTTCATTTGAAGTTTGTGTTTTTGAGCCCTCAAGGCTTACCGTAAAATATCGTGGGTCGACAGGACTTCTGACTCAGATGCAGTCTCTAGAGTCTGTTGGCAGTGACTCAATCCCACTTTACCTCAATGACCTGACTCTAAAGAAATAGAATATTTGGCCAAAATGGTTTCACTGTGTGCCTTAGCCACAGTCAGTAGGACACAAATTAAGCCTAGTCCTGAACTACAAAGCTATTTCAAAGAAGATTCTCTGTTGATACTTTTTAGTCCAGGACTAGGCTTAATTATTTGTTTAGGAAACCAACCCCAGATGTCTAGATCAACGGTATTGCATGGTAAATACCTGCTGGGGCTAAATGTGGTATATCCCTGTATAGTGTGTGTATATATATATATATACACATACTGAGTGAACAGAACATTAGGAAAACCTTCCTAATATTGAGTTGCACCCCCCTTTGCCCTCAGAACAGCCACAATTCATGAGGGTATGGACTCTACAAGGTGTCGAAAGCGTTCCACAGGGATGCTGGCCAATGTTGACTCTCAATGATTCCCACAGTTGTCAAGTTGGCTGGATGTCCTTTGGGTGGTGGACCATTCTTGATACACACGGGAAACTGTTGAACGTGAAAACCCCAGCCGCGTTGCAGTTCTTGACACACTCAAACTGGTCCGCCTGGCACCTACTACCATACCCCTGTCAAAGACACTTAAATCTTTTGTCTTGCCCATTCACCCACTGAATGGCACACCTACACAATCCATGTCTCAATTGTCTCGAGGCTTAAAAACCCTTCTTTTACCTCACTCCTCCCCTCCATCTACACTGATAACAAGTGACATCAATAAGGGATCATAGCTTTCACCTGGATTCACCTGGTCAGTCAATGTCATGGGAAGAGCAGGTATTTTTTATGTTTTGTATTCTCAGTGTATATACTGAATGTGTACAAGTAGGTTAGGTAAGGGATGAACTTAAATGGACTGTTACCTTGAATGCAACACTACAATGTAAAAGCTATTCAACTCCAATTAAACTCTGTCTATGAGATTTCCTGACATATTTGTACTCTCTCTCTCACTGCAGTGGTTCTCAGGAGACGGGCCGGGTTGTGTGTGTAGAACATATGTCAGACAAGGTGGAGTCTGGTGTCTAATGTTTTGTACACCCAGTGTATAGCCATGACTGTAACAACAAAGTTGGTTTCCCCTACAGACACTGACGAGGAATGTGCTAATATGATATGAAAACTGAACCGAGGACAGAATTGTTTCCCCCTAAACAGTATTCACTTAATTTCTTTATTTTTAAGAGAGGACAGTTGCAGGCCATACGTTTTGTATAGTTGTGAAGCAGCACACCTAGTAAGTACAATAAAATACCAATGAAGGCTTTATATTCAACTTAACCTCGCACTTGGCAGCATACTGTTTGGTCAGAGGAAGAGGGGGAGTTTGACAGTGAAGGGATTGTTGAAAATATATGGAGGACAATGGAAATTGATGGAGACGTATCACCAAGCCCTGATGATGTGGTCCATAGTGAAACAAGACTGATTCTTAATGCGCCAAGATGTACAGAAGTGAGAAATACTGAATGTTCCTTGTATTTACTAATATGTACACTGTATTATACAAATGTGAATTTGCTATATAAACAGTACAATCCACAGAATAATAAACTCCTTAAATCAACATAATATGGTCTTGTCAAAAAGCAATGATTTCAAATATGGTCATAAAAGTAATTATTGTGTCTCTATCGCTCTCACTCTCACACACACACACACATTCACACACAAACTCATGCACACACACTACCCCATTAACAATGTGGCTAGCTTGTGTAACTTCCATGGATTCACACACATTATCTCCTTAGACTGCAGGACTGGAAATTTTCCCGCAGAGCCACTCCAACGTCCTTCTGACATGTAACTCGAGCCAAATGAGACAGATTGATTACTGGGGGCTTCAAACATAAAGAACACACAGAGAGGAGGAGGAAGGAGGTGAGGAAGAGTTATTTATTACTTGTTCCTCCTGATTGGCTGCCTCACAATGAGTGTAAAGGAAACTTTGTGTAATTTTCTAAATGTTATGGCCAAATCAACTGAAATTAGTTTGACCTTAGTTAAAAATCATTTGACCATTTAAAAAAAAACATTGCATGGTTGTTTAGTTAGCTGAAGTTTTTAGTGGCTGTTTATTAAAGAAAACTTAACCATGGATTACAGTTTCTGACAACTTTTAGGGTGAAGAAGCATCAAGTTGTAAAATACTGAAATCCCTAACACCAGCTAAGTTGGTTGAGAACGCATTCACATCAACATGCTGGGGAAGCGTCAACCATAGGTCATTTGCTGTGTGAAAAAAACATGCATTGCAACTCATGCTACCGTGAGACCACATGATGTTGAGGCCTGTGTCAATTGACCATAACCTGACCATAAATATGTTCACAATCGTTTAATGTCCAATTTGAAACACAGCAACCCCTACATAGGGCAGTGGCTTCAATCACTACTGCCCTGGGGCATAGGGTATCCTTAGACCAGAGGGAAGAGTGTCCCCTATTAGCCCTCCAACACCACTTCCAGCAGCATCTGGTCTCCTGTGCAAGGGTCGACCAAGCCTTGCATAGCTTCAGAGGCAAACCATCAGTGGGATGCATGCAGACAGAGTGGTATGGCTGCTGTATGAGTTATTGTTGACCTTTGACATGGGGGTTGCTGTCACGATGGTAACATAATGCTATCATAACAATGGCATATAGCTTGTCAAAACAACTAACCTCAAGTTGGCGAGTGACATAGCTCGGTAATGAAGCGTAAAATGACACATGCTTGAACATTTCACCGTTTCACCTTCACAACAGAGTTGTGCCACTTAATATTAGATATGAAGTAGATATCATGACTGTTGACATTCTGTCAGGAACTATTGTCCCATGTGTTATATAGTTCTTATAGCAGTTACAAACAATGTAAGCATTGTTAATGGAATAAATAACGTTTTTCATCAGCATATGTATAACAATTCAATTCAATGTGAACTATCTGACAATTCCCTGTCACATACTGTACACTCTTAACAGCAACTACCAGAACTATAATTCTTCTGTTAAACTGTCAATGATGTTCTACCATTATAGAAGACAGACTATGGTGTAGAGGAGCTATTAATGCATTTGCTTTGGCAGTCAATAAATGTATTTTTAAAGTGAAACCAGAACTTTTAGGGGGTAGATCAGCTTTAATACTGCAGATAGACTGTGCCTTCCATCAATGTAATTGTCTGCATCATTTCCGATACCCAATATATTTATTTTGTTAAAAAAAAAAATATATATATATATATATACTGTACCAGTCAAAAGTTTGGACACACATACTCATTCCAGGGTTTTTCTTTATTTTTACTATTTTCTACACTGTAGAATAATAGTGAAGACATTAAAACTATGAAATAACATATGTAGTAACCAAAAAAGTGGTAAACAAATCCAAATATATTTATATTTGAGATTCTTCAAAGTAGCCACCCTTTGCCTTGACGACAGCTTTGCATACTTTTGGATATAATTATCCGTGGAGCTCCGAGACAGGATTGTGTCGAGGCACAGATCTGGGGAAGGGTAGGAAAAACTTTCTGCACCATTGAAGGTCCCCAAGAAAATAGTGGCCTCCATCATTCTTAAATGGAAGAAGATTGGAACCACCAAGACTCTTCCTAGAGCTGGCCGCCCGGCCAAACTGAGCAATCGGGGAAGAAGGGCCTTGGTCATTGAGGTGACCAGGAACCCGATGGTCACTCTGACAGAGCTCCAGAGTTCCTCTGTGGAGATGGGAGAACCTTCCAGAAGGACAACCATCTCTGCAGCACTCCATCACTCAGGCCTTTATGGTAGAGTGGCCAGATGGAAGCCACTCTTCAGTAAAAGGCACATGACAGCCCGCTTGGAGCTTGCCAAAGGGCACCTAAGACTCTCAGACCATGAGAAACAAGATTCCAAGAACAGGGATTGAACTCATTTGCCTGAATGCCAAGCATCACATCTGGAGGAAACCTTGCACCATACCTACGTTGAAGCATGGTGGTGGCAGTATCATGCTGTGGGGATGTTTTTCTGTGGCAGGGACTGGGAGACTAGTTAGGATTGAGGGACAGATGAACGGAACAAAATACACAGAGATCCTTGATGAAAACCTGCTCCAGAGCACACAGGACCTCAGACTGGGGCGAAGGTTCACCTTCCAACAGGACAACGGCCCTAAGCAAACATCCAAGACGACGCAGGAGTAGCTTTGGGACAAGTCTCTGAATGTCCTTGAGTGGCCCAGGCGGAGCCCGGACTTGAACCCGATCTAACATCTCTGGAGAGACCTGAAAAAAGCTGTGCAGCGATACTCCCATTCAACTTGACAGAGCTTGAGAGGATCTGTAGAGAAGCATGGGACAAACTCCCCAAATACAGGTGTGCCAAGCTTGTAGCGTCATACCCAAGAAGAATCAAGGCTGTAATCACTGCCAAAGGTACATCAATAAAGTACTGAGTAAAGGGTTTCTGTAAATGAGTACTTATGTAAATTAGATATTTAATTTTATTAATTTTTTATAAACTAACAAACATTTCTAAAAACCTGTATTTGCATTTTCATTATGGGGTATTCTGTTTTGATTTATCAGGGGGGGAAAACGATTTAATCCATTTTAGAATAAAATAATGGAACAAAATGTTGAAAAGTCAAGGGGTCTGAGTACGCACTGTATATATAGTACCAGTCAAAAGTTTGGACACACCTACTCATTCAAGAGTTTTTCTTTATTTTTACTATTTTCTACATTGTAGAATAATAGTGAAGACATACAAACTATGAAATAACTCATATGGAATCATGTAGTAACCATAAAAGTGTTTAACAAATCAAAATCAATTATATATTTGAGATTATTCAAAGTGGCCTTTGCACACTCTTGGCATTCTCTCAACCAGCTCCATGAGGTAGTCACCGGGAATGCATTTCAGTTAATTTATTTCCTTCTAATGCATTTGAGCCAATCAGTTGTGTTGTGACAAGGTAGGAGTGGTATGCAGAAGATAGCCCTATTTGGAAAAAGACCAAGAACATAATATGGCAAGAACAGCTCAAATAAGCAAAGAGAAATGACAGTTCATCATTACTTTAAGACATGAAGCTCATTCAATCCAGAAAATGTAAAGAACTTTGAAAGTTTCTTCAAGTGCAGTCGATACCTCTGCTGCAAAGGATAAGTTCATTAAAGTTACCAGCCTCAGAAATTTCAGCCCAAATAAATGCTTCACAGAGTTCAATTAACAGACACATCTCAACATCAACTGTTCAGAGGAGAATTAGGCCTTCATGGTCGAATTGCTGCAAAGAAACCACTATTTAACCTCTACGGGTTCGGTCCGCTAATGTGATTTGCATGAGGTTGTAAGTAACAAGAACATTTCCTAGGACATAGACATGTCTGATATTGGCAGAAAGCTTATATTATTGGTAATCTATCTGCACTGTCCAATTTACAGTAGCTATTACAGTGAAAGAATACCATGCTATTGTTTGAGGAGAGTGCACAGTTATGAACTTGAAAATGCATTAATAAACCAATTAGGCACATTTGGGAAGTCTTGATACAACATTTTGAACAGAAATGCAATTTAATCAGTCTAAAACTTTGCACATACACTGCTACCATCTAGTGGCCAAAATCTAAATTGCGTCTAACCTGGGATAGTACATTATGGCCTTTAACTTGCATTTCAAAGATTATGGAAACAAAACGACAAAAAACACATGTTTTTCTTTGTATTATCTTTTACCAGATCTAATGTGTCATATTCTCCTACATTCATTTCACATTTCCACAAACTTCAAAGTGTTTCCTTTCAAATGGTATCAAGAATATGCATATCCTTGCTTCAGGTCCTGAGCTACAGGCAGGTAGATTTGGGAATGCCATTGTTTTTTTTTGTTGTTTTTTTTAAGTGTCCAATCCTTAAGAGGTTTTTAAGGACAGCAATAAGAAGAAGTGGCTTGCTTGGGCCAAGAAACACGAGCAATGGACATTATACTGGTGGAAATCTGTCCTTTGCTCTGATGAGTCCAAATTTGAGATTATTGGTTCCAACCACCGTGTGAGACGCAGAGTATGTGAATGGATGATCTCCGCATGTGTGGTTCCCACTGTGAAGCATGGAGGAAGAGGTGTGATGTGTGGGGGTACATTGCTGGTGACACTGTCTGTGATTTATTAAGAATTCAAGGACTCATCAGACCAAAGTACAGATATCCACCGGTCTAATGTCCATTGCTCATGTTTCTTGGCCCAAGCAAGTCTCTCGTTCTTATTGGTGTCCTTTAGTAGTGGTTTCTTTGCAACAATTCGACCATGGAGGCCTGATTCATGCAGTCTCCTCTGAATAGTTGATGTTGAGATGTGTCTGTTACTTGAACTCTGTGAAGCATTTATTTGGGCTACAATTTCTGAGGCTGGTACCTCTAATGAACTTATCCTCTGCAGCAGAGGTAACTCTGGGACTTCCTTTCCTGTGGCGGTCCTCATGAGAGCCAGTTTCATCATAACCCTTTATGGTTTTTGCGACTGCACTTGAACAAACTTTAAAAGTTCTTGAAATTTTCTTCATGTCTTGAAGTAATGATGTCGTTTCTCTTTGATTATTTGAGCTGTTCTTGCCATTATATGGACTTGGTATTTTACCAAATAGGGCTATCTTCTGTATACTACCCCTACATTGTCACAACACAACTGATTGGCTCAAACGCATTAACAAGGAAATACATTCCACAAATTAACTTTTAACAAGGCAGACCTGTTAATTGAAATGCATTCTAGGTGACTACCTCATGAAGCTGGTTGAGAGAATGCCAAGAATGTGCAAAGCTGTCATCAAGTTAAGGTGTGGCTACTTTGAAGAATTTCAAATATAAATATATTTGGATTTGTTTAACACTTTTTTGGTTACTACATGATTCCATATGTGTTCTTTCATAGTTTTGATGTCTTCGCTATTCTTCTACAATGTAGAAAATAGTAAAAATAAAGAAAAAGTCTTGAATGAGTAGGTGTGTCCAAACGTTTGACTGGTACTGTATGTTATCATGTGTGTATGCATATGTCACCCATGCATGTTTGTGTTGCTTCACAGTCCCCACTGTTCCTTAAGTTGTATTTTTATCTGTTTTTTTTATCGTATTCTACTGCTTGCATCAGTTACCTGATGTGGAATAGAGTTCGATGTAGTCATGGCTCTATGTAGTACTGTGCGCCTCCCATAGCCTGTTCTGGACTCCCATAGCCTGTTCTGGACTGTAAATAGACCTCTGGTGGCATGTCTTGTTGGATATGCATGGGTGTCTTAGCTGTGTGCTAGTCGTTAAAACAGACAGCTCGGTACTTTCAACATGTCAATACCTTTCACAAATACAAGTAGTGATGATGTCAATCTCTTCTCCACTTTGAGCCAGAAGAGATTGACATGCATATTATTAATGTTAGCTCTCTGTGTACATCCAAGGGCCAGCCGTGCTGCCCTGCCAATTGCAATTTTCCTGAGTCCCTCTTTGTGGCATCTGACCACACGACTGAACAGTAGTCGAGGTGCGACAAAACTAGAGCCTGTAAGACCTGCCTTGTTGATAGTGCTGTTAAGAAGGTAAATAAGCGCTTTATTATGAACAGACTTCTCCCCATCTTAGCTACTGTTGTATCAATATGTTTTGACCATGACAGTTTACAATCCATGATTACTCCAAGCAGTTTAGTCACCTCAACTTGCTCAATTTCCACATTATTTATTACAAGATTTAGTTGAGGTTTAGGGTTTAGTGAATGATTTGTC
This sequence comes from Salvelinus alpinus, assembly GCF_045679555.1. Taxonomy (NCBI): domain Eukaryota; kingdom Metazoa; phylum Chordata; class Actinopteri; order Salmoniformes; family Salmonidae; genus Salvelinus; species Salvelinus alpinus. The sequence goes on from NC_092088.1 coordinate 29,884,008, forward strand.
CCAAATTCAATGCTTTTAGTTTTGAAATATTTAGGACTAACTTGTTCCTTGCCACCCATTCTAAAGCTAACTGCAGCTCTTTGTTAACTTATTATGGCTGGGGGGCAGTATTGAGTAGCTTGGATGAATAAGGTGCCCAGAGTAAACTGCCTGCTACTTAGGCCCAGAAGCTAAGATATGCATATTATTAGATTTGGATAGAAAACACTCTGAAGTTTCTAAAACTGTTTGAATGATGTCTGTGAGTATAACATAACTCATATGGCAGGCAAAAACCTGAGAAAAAATCCAACCAGGAAGTGGGAAATCTGAGGTTTGTAGGTTTTCAATTCTTTGCCTATCCAATATACAGTGTAAACATTGGTCCGATTGCACTTCCTAAGGCTTCCACTAGATGTCAACAGTCTTTAGAACCTTGTTTCATGCTTCTACTGTGAAGGGGGAGAGAATAAGAGCTAATTGACTAAGAGGTCTGGCAGAATGCCATGAGCTCAGTCTCGTGCGCACCCGTGAGAGTTAGCTGCGTTCCATTGCATTTCTAAAGACAAAGGAATTCTCTGGTTGGAACATTTTTGAAGATTTATGTTAAAAATATCCTAAATATTGATTCTATACATCGTTTGACATGTTTCTACGAACTGTAATGGAATTCTTTGACTTTTTGTCTGGACCTAGTGCTCGCGAATTTGGATATGTGAACTAAATGCGCAAACAAAAAGGAGGTATTTGGACATAAATGATGGACTTTATCGAACAAAACAAACATTTATTATGGAACGGGGATTCCTGGGAGTACATTCTGATGAAGATCATGGAAGGTAAGTGAATGACTTCTGTTGACTCCACAACATGGCGGGTATCTGTATGGCTTGTTTTGGTCTCTGAGCGCTGTACTCAGATTATTGCATGGTGTGCTTTTTCCGTAAAGCTTTTTTGAAATCTGACACAGTGGTTGCATTAAGGAGAAGTTTATCTATAATTCCATGCATAACACTTGTATCCTTTATCAATGTTTATTATGAGTATTTCTATAAATTGAAGTGGCTCTGCAAAATCACCGGATGTTTTGGAAGCAAAACATTACTGAACATAACGCGCCAATGTAAACTGAGATTTTTGGATATAAATATGAACTTTATCGAAGAAAACATACATGTATTGTGTAACATGAAGTCCTATGAGTGTCATCTGATGAAGATCATCAAAGGTTAGTGATTCATTTTATCTCTATTTCTGCTTTTTGTGACTCCTCTCTGGCTGGAAAAATGGCTGTGTTTTTCTGTGATTAGGTGCTGACCTAACATAATCGCATGGTATGCTTTCGTCGTAAAGCCTTTTTGAAATCGGATAACTGTGGTGGGATTAACAACAAGTTTATCTTTAAAATGGTGTATAATACTTGTATGTTTGAGGAATTTTAATTATGAGATTTCTGTTGTTTGAATTTGGCGCCCTGCACTTTCACTGGCTGTTGTCATATCGATCCCGTTAACGGGATTTCAGCCATAAGAAGTTAAGTGTTGCAGTCATTTCAGTCACTGTAGTAGCTGACGTGTATAGTGTTGAGTCATCCGCGTACATATACACACGGGCTTTACTCAAAGCCAGTGGCATGTAGATAGTAAAGATTGAAAAAATGAAGGGGCCTAGACAGCTGCCCTGGGGAATTCCTTATTCTACCATGAATAAGGAATTGCGTGACACATACTAATTGCGTGACACATACTGCGTGACACATACTGTCACGCATTCTCCTGCTCTCCCTCCCTGGTGCTCGAGGGCGCCCAGTATTACGCACTCCTGCCACCATCACTATGCACACCTGCTTCCCTCTCACGCGCATCAGCGATTCATTGGACTCACCTGGACTCAATCACCTGTGTTATTACCTCCCCTATATCTGTCTGTTCCCCAGCTTTGTTCCCCACTTCTGCATTAATTGTCGTATATCATTGTGTTACCCGGTTCTGACGCTGTTCCTGTCCTGTTCCATGTCTGTGGTATATTAAATGTTTACTCTCTCTACCTGCTTCTCTACTCCAGCGTTGGTTCTTACAGAATGCTGAAGCCACCAAATGAAGCACTGGGGAGTGCTGGCTTTTCGGTTGGTGGTGACGTCGGGTCCGGGGGCCGCCGCCGATGGAACCGGGGGTGCCTCAGCTGGCTCGTCGGGCTTCCACGCCCTAGCTGGCTTGAGAGGTTTCCTTTCCCCGGTTGGCACGGCAGGCGCCCATCCTACGTCAGGCCTTAGCCGGATCGTCAGGTTTTTACGCCTCAGCCGGCTCGCCAGGCATCTATGCCTCAGCCGGCTCATCGGGCTCCCACGCCTCAGCGGGACCGACAGGCTTTCACGCCTCCACCGGATTGCCAGGCTCCCACCCTTCTGCCGGTTCGTCAGGATGTTACACCCAGCCAGCTTGTCCAGCGCCCGTGCCTCGGCCGGCCCGTCAGGCTCTAGAGGGGTAATGTCACGCCAGCTCCCGCTCTCCCTCCCTGGTACTCGAGGGTGCCAGGCTGCCCAGCATAACGCACTCCTGCCACCATCATTACGCACATCTGCTTCCCTCATCACATGCATCAGCGATTCATTGGACTCACCTGGACTCAATCACCTGTGTTATTACCTCCCCTATATCTGTCTGTTCCCCAGCTCTGTTCCCCGCTTCTGCATTAAGTGTCGTATGTCGTTCTGTTACTCGGTTCTAACGCTGTTCCTGTCCTGTTCCATGTCTGTGCTATATTAAATGTTCACTCTCCGTACCTGCTTCTCTACTCCAGCGTCGGTTCTTACACATACATTTTTCCACAGCAGCAGACTATGACCAATAATGTTAAAAGCCGAACTGAAGTCGAACAAAACAGCCCCCACAATCTTTTGATCAATTTCTCTCAGCCAATCATCAGTAATTTGTGTAAGTAATGTGCTTGTTGAATGTTGTTCCCTATAAAAGTGCTGAAAGTCTGTTGTCAATTTGTTGACTATAAAATAGCATTGTATCTGGTGAAACACCAATTTTTCCAAAACTTTAGCAAGGATTGGTAACAGGTTGATTGGTCGGCTATTTGAGCCAGTAAAGGGGACATTACTATTCTTAGGTAGCCGAATGACTTTTGCGTCCTTCCAGGCCTGAGGGCACACACTTCTAGTACGCTTAAATTGAACATATGGCAAATAGGAGTGGCAATATCGTCCGCTATTATCCTCAGTCATTTTTGAGGAACAATGGGAAAGTAATTCTGCTTTGAGTTGATAAACTTGTAACCTCAATTTTGAACTATGGCCTTTGAATGTTTTGTCTACACCCATTCAGCATTGTTCACACCCTCTTAATTAAAACTTTTTTGGGCTAGGACCCTTTTTTCTCCACTTCCTGTTTGCATGACGTGCTCAAAGTAAACTGCCTGCATCTCAGGCCCTGAAGCCAGGATATGCATATAATTGCTACCATTGGAAAGAAAACACTTTGTAGTTTGTAGAAATGTTAAAATAATGTAGGAGAATATAACGCAATAGATATGGTAGGAGAAAAACCAACCAGAATTGTTTTTGTTCATGTTTGCGCGCGCTATAAAGACATTACACACCTGCTAAAATCGGTTTCCTATTGAACATACTTCTTTCCGTAAGAAATATTATAGTTTGATTACATTTTAGGGTATCTGAGGAGTGAATAGAAATGTATTTTGACTTGTGAAACAAAGTTTAGGGGTAGATTTTCGGATTCCATTGTTGAACGAGTGGATTACTCAAATCGATGGCGTCAACTAAACTGACTTTTTGGGATATAAATAAGGATTTTATCTAACAAAACGACACTACATGTTATAGCTGAGACCCTTTGGATGACAAATCAGAGGAAGATTTTAGAAAAGTAAGTGAATATTTAATCATTATTTGTGAATGTATGAAACCTGTGCCGGTGGAAAAATATTTTGATGTGGGGCGCCGTCCTCAAACAATCGCATGGCATGTTTTTTGCTGTAATAGCTGCTGTAAATCGGACAGTGCCGTTAGATTAACAAGAATTTAAGCTTTCAGCCAATATAAGACACTTATATGTACATAAATGTTTAAAATCCATATGATTTATGATTATTTTATTTAATTGCACACCCTAAAGTTTCACCGTAAGTTGTCCCGCTAGCGGAACCCCTAGCCCTAAGAAGCTTTTAAGACTAAAAGTGGTAAAAGTAGTAGCCTACAATAAGGAAATATTCCATGTAAACAGAAAGTGTCCAGATAAAAATATTTTATAAATATTAAATGACGCTTACCCAGACACACTTGTGTATATTGATGGGTCATGTGAAAGAAATGCTATAACCCCCAGCTACATCTTGCTAAGTGGATGGGTCTCTACAGAAGGTGTAAACGGTACAGCCAAATGGTTACTTGTATAGTAGCAATATCAGAAATAGACAGTGTTAATATCAATGAAATAATATACAATATGTACAAGAACAATAACAATAACGATATCAGTGATAGATGAGGTAGTTATAGGCATACAATCAGGGCTAAAGTAGCTAAGCAGCGGGATAAAAAAAATTGTAGCAGCAACGTGTGGCGTGTGTGTTAGTAGAGAGTCATGTGAATAGAGGCACTGCAGATAGTGCTGATGACTGGTCCGTCCGAACCACGCATGAACAAGGGAATCTATATTCGGAGAGCCTGTTTCTGTCCTGCCCTTGACTTTGGTGCAGGGCATGTGATGTCCATAGTCTTTTTGTCGC